>NC_045986.1:23438143-23725643 GCF_010909765.2 Amblyraja radiata
CCTCCAGATTCAGGGACTGTTTCTTCCCAGCTGTTATCGGGCAACTGAATCATCCTACCGTAACTAGAGAGTCGTGATCTACCATCTACCTCATTAGAGACCCTCGGACTATCTTTGATTGGACTTTTGGACTTTACTGGCTTTACCTTGCACTAAACGTTATTCCCTTATGTATCTATACACTGTAAATAGCTCGATTGTAATTGTGCATTGTCTTTCTGCTGACTGGTTAGCATGCAACAAAAGCTTTTCACTGTACCTCGGTACAATAAACTAAACTGAACATTGATCCCTCCGGTTTCCTCTCCCATCCCGAAGACATGTGGGTTTGTACGTCAATTGACCTCTGTGAATTACCCCTAGTGTGTAGGGAATGGATGAGAAAGTGGGATAACATTGAACTAGTGTGAACAGATGCTCGATGGTCGGCATGGACTTGGTGGGCCGAAGGGCCTGTTTCCATGCTGTGTCTTTCTATCAATTCAACCACAGGAACTGTTTGTGAGGGTCTGGGAGAAGGTGCAGAGGCACATTCCCGGGACTAGAGCAGGGGAAAGAGGTTAGAAGCTGTAGGGTTTTCCTTCACATCCTGAAGGCAAAGGAAGATTAAACAGAGGAGTCCACAGAATAAATGGAGAGAAACAGTTTCCCCAGTGAAGGGTGAGTGGAGAGTGAGGGGAGTGGAGAGTGAGGGGAGAGGATGGGAGGCTGCACTTGGGGGAGGGGGAGGGGAGTGGATGGCTGCATTGGGGAGCGGAGAGGAGGGAAGGGGAGGGGGGGGGGGCTGCACTGTGGGAGGGTGATGGGGGTGGAGGTGCTGTATGGCTGTGTGTAGTGTGGAGCTGAGCGCAGCCTGCAGGCGGCTGGGGCTGAGCCGGGCTCTGAGCTCCCCCAGGGCTGGGCTGTAGCCAGCAGCAGCCCTGGCTCTGTGCAGGCCTCCCACACTCACTCACTCACTCACTCGCTCAGTCAGCCCCCTGACAGGCCCCTGTGCTTAACCGTTCCACCCCCAGCACCGGCCCAACCAAACGCTTTCTGATGCTTTATCTCTCACCCTTCAGTAAACCATTGCCTGTTACAACCCTTGCCATCCTACCAACAATGAGAGAGCAGTCCTGAGCTGCTATCGACCTCATTGGAGACCCTCGGACTATCTTTAATCAGACTTCACTGGACTTTATCTTGCACTAAACATTATTCCCTTTATCATTTATCTGTACAGTGTGGATGGCTCGATTGTCATCATGATGGTCTTTCCGCTGACTGGTTAGCACGCAACAAAAACCTTTCCACTCTACCTTGATACACATGACAATAAACTAAACTGCCACAGAAGGCAGTGGGGGACAAGTCAATGGACGAGGCTGAGCTAGATAGATTCTTGATTAGTGTGGGTGTCAGGGGTTATGGGGAGATGGCAGGAGAATGGGATTAAGAGGGAGAGATATATCAGCCATGATTGAATGGCGGCGTTACCTTGATGGGCCGAATGGCCTAATTCTGCTCCTGTCACTCATTAACGTATGAATCTATAATCTAAACAAAAGAATGAATTTTTGGTTTTTGAGGGTTTTGTTCTGAAACACGCAGCCCAGGAACAGTGGGAGAGGTTCCTCACTCCTGCAACATCCCCAAGTCTAGGCCCAGCAAACCCAGGGGACAAGCCTGTGTTACCCTGCTCATCAGGCATTGGTGAACCTAGACAGAAGGTGTATTCCATCCTGTCCTCCTCTCCAGGTGTGGTAGGGAATGGAAGGGGTGTTTGGTGCAGGGGGAAGGATCATTTAGATTGATACAGGTGGTCGGCCTAGTTTACAGCTGGATGCTAGGCCTGTCCCCACTTGTGCCCTCGTCCCAACCATACAAGAGCATGCTGTTTTTATTAGCCAAAGGGCATCTTGAGACATTACTTTAGACATTACTTTAGGCATTAGAGATACAGCGTGGAAACGGGTCCTTCGGCCCACCGAGTCTGCTCCGACCAACAATCACTCATGTACCCCCACTATCCTACACACACAATCTACAATTTTACCGAAGCCAATTAATCTACTAACATGTATGTCTCGTGTGGGCACCCGGGGACAACCCACGCAGGGGTCACGGGGAACTCTGGTCAGGGTCGAACCCGGGTCTCAGGCGCTGTGAAGCAGCAACTCTACCGCTGCGCCACCGTGCCGCTCACAGCTCGGGGGCAGCGCCGTGCAGCCAGCTAAGGTTCACACACACACACACACACGCACACGCACACACACACACACACACACACACACACACACACATCAGCACAATGCGAGCCGCCCCTCAGTGTAATTAAATGCTCTGAAGCGTGGCCACAATTGTGAGGTGGGATGTGTGGCAGCCAATGTGCCCCGCAATGTGATAATGAGCGGAAGATCAGTTCTTGGTGATGATGTTAGTTGCGAGATAACTGCTGGCTGGAAGAACTCCCCTGGTCCTCCTCGAAATAATGCGGTGGGATCCTTCTGCCCACCTGTGAGGGCAGACGGGTAATTGCTACAAATTTTAATTTGCTGTAAATGGTTATGAACTGGTGTAAATCTCACCAGAATGATAATGTGCTAATAGCGCTCAATCCTCCAGGGGCCACGATTTGCATAATTATTCCCAGTGCCAGGTGTTGATCTGGTTGGCTGCAGGAAGCTCCACGCTTGCAGCTCAGCGGCAAGCTGCAATGGAGTGAGACGCCAGAGGATGCAGACAACTGCAGGCAGGCATCACCACTGTGTGGCCCCAGGCTGTGTCACACGCACCTCGGGGGCAAAGCCACTGACGTGCTTCCTAAATTCATAAAGTGATAGGAGCAGAATTGGGCCATTCGGCCCATCATATCCACTCCGCCATTCGATCATGGCTGAACCATCTCCCCCTCCTAACCCCATTCTCCTGCCTTCTCCCCATAACCCATGGCACCCGTACTAATCAAGAATCTATCTGTCACTGCCTTAAAAATATCCACTGACTTGGTCCCCACAGCCCTCAGTGGCAAAGAATTCCACAGGTTCACCACCCTGCAACTAAAAAAAATCCTTCTCATCTCCTTCCTAAAGGAACGTCGTTTAATTCTGAGGCTGTGCCTCCTGGTCCTGGACTCTCCCGCTAGTGGAATCATCTTCTCCACATCCACTCTATCCAGGTCTGTGGTGTGGCAGCAGTCAGCTTATTGAGGCACGGATGATCTACTGATTGTATGATAAATAACGTCACCAGGTTAGTCTCAAGCGAGGCCACTCCCAGGGTATGAAGGGAATAGATTGTGTTCAATCTGCCCGACCCTTTTCCAAATAATAACTAGTAGTGAGAATTCTAAGTTGAACGATTCAGAGCAAGTTTAGATGTCAGGAGTTGATTCTGTTCCCAGAAAGTGCTGGACTCTGGGTCAGCTCATCATGTGATGGGGGGGTGGAGTGCTCACTCTGGGGGAGTCTGGAGGTTGCCCCCTCCCTCCCCGGCTCTGACTGCTGGCTGTGGTCGGGTGAGGTGTTTAGTTTAGTTAAAGAAGATAGACACAAAATGCTGGAGTGACTCAACGGGACAGGCAACATCCCTGGAGTCGAGGAATGGCCGACATTTCAGGTCGAGACCCTTCTTCAGTTTAGTTTAGAGATACAGTGTAGAAACAGGCCCTTCAGCCCAGCGAATCCACGCTGATCAGCGATCCCCCTACACTCCTTGGCTAAAAAAACCCTTACAATTTGCGCTGTACGTCTCTGGAGTGTGGGAGGAAACCGGAGCACCCGGAGAAAACCTATGCAGGTCACGGGGAGAACGTACAAACTCCGAACAGACAGCACCCATGGTCAAGATCGAACCCAGATCTCTGGCGCTGTAAGGCGACAGCTCTACCGCTGTGCCACTGTGTCCTAGTGCGGGCAGGGAGGTTTCCGGCAAATTGTCCTCGATGCCACACACTGCCCACTCAGATACCGGCACGGCACGTACCAACACTACTTCCCTTACACAGGATCAAGACTGTGTGTGATTAGAAACTGCTCCTCCAGCAGCTTGCTTCCCTTCCTCAGATACAAACAGATAACGCCAACAATCTGACCTCACTTTTCATACAAATTATTACTTTTTTTCAAAACTGCAACATGAGGGCTTGCTTCCTGTGCGTCAGCTTTCTGTGAGAGGAGAAGAGCGGCACTGGCAAAGCGGTCCCCCCACCAGCGGTGTGTAACTACACCAGGGATCAGACAGAATACAGACCCACATTCACTGGGCTCTGCCCACGCTGGACACTGGAACAGTTCTACCCACAGTAGGCACTGGGCATTGGGTACAGTTCCACCCACACTGGCACTACTATCCACAGTGGGCACTGGGTAGTAGGTACAGCTCTGCCCATGCATACTGGCTATTGTTCATCGAGAAGGGGACAAAGTAAAGGAGTGGGACAGGCAGCATCTCTGGAGAGAAGAAATGGGTGCCGTTTCTTCTTCAGACTGATATCCGGGGAGAGGGAGATGCATTGATAAGGAAGAATTTGGTGTGAAAACCCGACAAAGGGGGTGAGATCAAGGAAGGTGTAGAATAGATAATTGTTAGCTGGGAGAAGTTAACAACAAAGCAAATAGAGATTAACATAGAAAATAGGTGCAGGAGGAGGCCATTTGGCCCTTCGAGCCAGCACCGCCATTCAATATGATAATAATAATAATAATAATAATAATAATATATTTTATTGTCATTGCACATCAGTGCAACGAGATTTAGTATGCAGCTCCAACCGATGAAAAAGAAAAGTAAAATAAATAAATAAGCTGTGTGTCGTGACCATCCGAGGGAGACAGTCCAGGGGGGATGGGGGGCACTCAGCAGGGCCGGTTCAGAGCCGCTATAGCTCTTGGAATAAAGCTGTTTCTGAGTCTGGAGGTTCGGGTGTAGAAGGCCTTGTAACGTCTGCCGGAGGGAAGTAGTTCGAACAGACCGTTACAGGGGTGTGAGGAGTCTTTATGGATGCTGACGGCCTTCCTGAGGCACCGTGTGTGGTAGATGCCCTCCAAGGCTGGTAGCTCTGTCCCAATGATCCTCTGCGCTCTGTGGACGACGCGCTGAAGAGCTCTCCTCTCCGCCTCCATGCAGCTGAGATACCACACAGAGATGCCATACGTTAATATGCTCTCTGTGGTGCAGCGGTAAAACGTTGTCAACAGCTGTTGGGGCAGACCAGTCTTTTTTAATGTCCTCAGGAAGAACAGTCGTTGCTGTGCCTTCTTGACCAGCGCAGCAGTGTTTGGTGAACCATGTGAGGTCCTCTGAAATGTGAGTGCCCAGAAACTTAAAGCTGGACACTCTCTCCACACTTTCCCCTTAAATGGAGATTGGGGCGTGTTCTCCATTATGGGACCTCCTGAAGTCAATAATCAGCTCCTTGGTCTTGGAGGTGTTTAGTAACAAGTTGTTACATGCGCACCAGTCCGCCAGGTTCTGCACCTCCGCCCTATATTTTGTTTCATCACCGTTGGTGATCAGCCCAATCACTGTTGTGTCGTCTGCAAACTTCACGATGGTGTTGGTGTCGAATGCAGGAACACAGTCGTGAGTGAAGAGGGAGTAGAGCATGGGGCTTAGTACACAGCCCTGTGGTGTGCCGGTGCTCAGGGTGATAGTGGAGGACAGGTGCGGGCCCAGTCTCACTGCCTGCGGTCGCTCCGTCAGAAAGTTCAGGATCCAATCGCATATCGGCGAGCTGAGGCCTAGCTGGTGGAGTTTGGTGGTGAGCTTGGTGGGGATGACCGTATTGAATGGAGAGCTATAGTCAATGAAGAGCATCCTCACGTACATGCCCTGTCTGTCCAGGTGAGTCAGGACAGTGTGAAGGGCCAGAGAGATGGCATCCTCTGTCGATCTATTTACCCTGTATGCAAATTGATGAGAGTCCAGTGAGGCAGGGATGCTGGATTTGATATGGGAGAGGACCAGCCTTTCGAAGCACTTCATTGGGATTGGAGTTAGGGCAACCGGGCGGTAGTCATTCAGGTTGGTGACTTTGGACTTTTTCGGCTCCGGCACTATGGTGGCTGTTTTCAGGCACTTGGGGACCGTTGCCAGAGATAGAGATAGATTGAAGATTCTCGTGAATACCTCCGCCAGCTATACAGCACAGTCCTTTAGTACCCTTCCCTGGACTCCATCCGGGCCTGCAGCCTTGCGTGGATTGATCCTACGCAGAGCGCACTGTACCTCCTGAGTGCTCAGTGTTAAGGCCTGTCCCTCCGCCATGGCCGGGGTTATTCCACTCCTGGTGGTGTTGCCAGTTTCGAACCGGGCAAAGAAGGTGTTCAGTTCGTTGGCCAGTGTGATATCACCGTGGGGGCAGGCGGGGCTGCTCTTGTAGTCAGTGATGTCCCTGACACCCTGCCACATGCTTCTGGTGTCCGCGGCATTGAAGTGTTCTTCTACCCTTTGCCTGTGGGTGTCTTTGGCCTTTTTTATGTCTCTGTTCAGGTTCGACCTGGCCGCACTGTAAGCAGAAGTGTCCCTGGATTTAAAGGCATTGTTGCGTGCCCTTAGCAGATCCTGAACCTCCTTGTTCATCCAGGGTTTCCGGTTTGGGAACATCTTTATTTGCTTGTCCACTGTGACAGTCTCCACACAGCAGTTGATGTAGGAGAGCACAGTGGATGTGTACTCCTCCAAGTCTACCTCTGTACCACTGGTAGCCTGTTGTTCAAACAGGTCCCAGTCGGTGCGATCAAAGCAGTCCTGGAGTTGTAGAGTGGCGTCCTCGGCCCATATTTTGACCGTCCTTATTGCAGGTTTGGTCTTGCAGAAGGGGTGGGGAAGAGATCATGGCTGATCAGGGAAAATCAATACCCAGTTCCTGCTTTCTCCCCATATCCCTTGATTCCATTAGCCCTAAGAGCTATTTCTAACTCTCTCTTGAAAACATCCAGTGAATTGGCCTCCAGTGCCTTCTGTGGCAGAGAATTCCACACATTCACAACTCTCTGGGTGAAAAAGTTTTTCCTCATCTCAGTCCTAAATGTAGTCTGAGACAGTAAGACTGGTCGGAGAACTGGGAAGGGGGAGGGATGGAGAGAGTGGGAAAGCAAGGGTTAATGGAAGTTAGGGAAGTCAATGTTCATACTGCTGGGGGTTGTGCTGTTCCTCCAATTTGCGCTGGGCCTCACTCTGGCACCCTTCTCTGCTGGGGAGGTTGGAGTTAATGAAAAGAGCGGGCTGGATCTGAACGAATGCCAATGGCAGGGAAGGGCTGCAGAGAGTTTGGCTTGGGGTGCGAGCTGGATACATTTCACCCTAGGTGAATTACTGACAGGAAATGACAGCATCTCACTTTTTTTTTTGTCACAGAGCTACATAAATCATCGTGCTAGTGGATTTGTTGCTGCCTGTATCAGAATAGACCATTGTTGAAGGCAGACATCCTGTTGCAGCTGGACAGTTTATCCAGCACTTAACCCTCTCCGCTCTGGCAGCTGCCCACGTTTCTCTCGCATCCAGTTTCCTCCCGTCTGTGATAAACCCCTCCACTCTGTCTCCACCCCCCGCTGAAGCTGCGTACTCCTCACCGGCTGCGCCAGGCTAACCCTGCTTCTCCTCTCCCAAAGGCTCGGCCCTTGGGAAGGGGAGGGGATGGGAGAGGGTTGGTCGAGGACGAAGAGAGGGAGAGGAGAGGGGAGAGGAGGGTAAGGGAGTGGAGGAGGGTAAGGGAGTGGAGGGGGGGGGGAGGAGGGGGGGGGGGGGGGTAAGAGAGGATAGGGGAGAGAGCGTTGGCACAGGACGGAGAGAGGAGCGGGTTGAGGGGGTGGGAGTTGTTGCAGGAACAAATCTCTTCCCCACCCCTCGTCTGCCCTGGTTTAACTCTACAGTTAAACAGACTCCTGTGCCTCTCAGCTGCTCAGGGGCTCCGGTCCAGAGAGGAGGTTGGAGCAACAGGGCCAGAGTCCGTGAGGCGTGGGAGCGCGGCTCCACAAACTTGGCTCCCAGGCAAATCAAATAAGGAACCTGGCGCCACCTCTACCACAGAGCGTGTGGAGACAGGCAAGGAGGGGAGGGGTGCGGTGGGGTGGGGAGGTGAGTGGACACGGTGTTGAGGGAACGTGCAGAAACAAAACCTCCTCCACAGATCCCAGCACCAATCACCCTCAACCTGCTCTCGGCCAAAGGTACCACTCCCCTCGTGGTCTTCAGAAGTGAACGGTAAAAGGCTGAGATCAAACTCATGGGGTGAATGCAAAGAGCCTTCACAACCCTTGTAGCTATTCAGAAGGATGCTTCCCAGCTGTTATCAGGCAACTGAATCATCCCATCACAACCAGAGAGCAGTGCTGAACTACCATCTACCTCTTTGGTGACCCTCGGACTATCCTTGATCGGACTTTGCTGGCTTTACCTTGCAAGAAACATTATTCCCTTGTCATGTATCTATACACTGTAAATGGATTGATTGTAATCATGTATTGTCTTTCTGCTGACAGGTTAGCAGGCGACAAAATGATTTTCACTGTACCTCGGTACACGTGACAATAAACTAAACTGAACTGAAATGCATTAGAATATCTTTTGTTTGATGTAAAATCTTCGAAGAGGGAAAAAGAGCAGGTGTATCCAAGTGATGGATAGGAGGGGAAGGAGGTCATGCTGACAATTCTCCATCTGTCTGGGACCTACACAACATTCCTGGCTTCACAGAGCTGAGCTGCTGGATGCTCAACCTTGCCCAGCCCGACCCACCCAGAGAACCATGCCCAGACCTCAGACTCACATCCCACACATACCCCACCCCAGCCTTGCCAAGCTCAACCTACACTCATACCAATGTCCAGACCCCAGACTCACATCCCACGCAAACCCTACCCATTACCTCACCCCCATAGCCCAGCAACACACCCCACCTCATACCCAACCCAGCCTGGTCCAACCCATTCCAGACCTATCCCCAGACAACCCCATATCCCAGCTCATTCCACACTCCAGCTCCACCTCAACTCCCATGCCCACGCCCCACCATCAAACGCACAGACCCACAGACTACCCCCACACTCCATCCCCACACCTCAACCCACCCTACCCTATCCCATACCTCACCCAACAGTCCAGACTTCCCAGCTCCACCCCACTCCACACACCAGCCCGCACCCCAAAACAAACCCACACACCCACAATCCAGCCCCATTAGCCATCCTGACACCACCACACCCTCTCAACAATCCAGGCTTGCCCAGCCCATCTCCATACCCTACATACATTGCATCCCGTACCCCACCCTGCAGGAACGTGGTGAAAGATGTGCTCAGTGCGATTGGAGACAAAATGCCGGAGTAACTCAGCGGGTCAGGCAGCATCTCTGGAGAAAAGGAATAGGTGACGTTTCGGATGGGGACATTTCTTCCGACCAGAAACGTCACCTATTCCTTTTCTCCAGAGATGCTGCCTGACCCCGCTGAGTTACTCCGACACTTTGTGTCTATCTTTGGCGTAAACCAGCATCTGCAGTTCCTTCCGACACAGTGTGGTGGGAGGCGTGCAGCAGGGAACCTTTCCAGAAAAGATAACTCTCGACTTCATTAGAAACACAACAAGCTGCTACTTACTGTCGCCACAAGTTACTGTAGATACTAAAAGTACGGAGTGAAGCAGATGACACAGTGCCCAGTCAGTTTGGCTTGAAGCCGTGTACAGTACTGGCATTCATTCCACTCTATTGATCGGTAACAACTTGACTTAAAATGTACAGGGAGCAATCTTCAAGTTCCGACAATAGTTACATCTGTACACATGCAGACAAGGCTGAGGAACAAAAAGTATTGTTTTCTGACCGGCTGTTCTGTGTAAATAATCTTACAGTGTGTGCTTTATAGGAACTCCAGACTGTCCACAAAATGTGAGCTCTTTAACTCTTCCTGCACCACCTCTGGGACGATGGTACTGAGTAGGAAGGAACTGCAGATGCCGGTTCAAACCGAAGATAGACACAAAAAGCTGGAGTAACTCAGCAGGTCGGGCAGCATCTCCAGAGAAAAGGAATAGGTGACGTTTCGGGTCGAGACCCTTCGTCAGACGATGGTACTGAGCTTGGCCCACATCACACAACAGTCACACACAGGCCCTGGCTGGAGTGGACACTGTCTAAATGCCAGGCTGTGGTGATGCCAGCTCACCCACCACTGCTCCTGGACAGAGGGATCAGGACATCCACACATGGGTTCTGAGCCACATGGAAGCCAAAACCTGCATTTGGCCCATAGCCCTCTGCACCTTTCCTATCCATATATCTGTCCAAATGTCTTTTAAAAGTTGCTATTGTATCCGCTTCTATAGCTTTCTCCGACAACTCATTCCAGATACGGCCTACCGTCTGAGTAGAAACATTTACATAGGAACATAGAAAATAGGTGCAGGAGGAGGCCCTTTGGCCCTTCGAGTCAGCATCACCATTCATTGCGATCATGGCTGATCATCCGCAATCAGTAACCCGAGCCTGCCTTCTCCCCATATCCCATGATTCCACTAGCCCCCCTAGAGCTCTATCTAACTCTCTTTTAAATTCATCCAGTGAATTGGTCTCTGCTGCCTTCTGTGGCAGGGAATTCCACAAATTCACAACTCTCTGGGTGAAAAAGATTTTTCTCATCTCAGTTTTAAATGGACCCAAAGGTCACTCTTGTGGCTTTCCACCCTCACCTTAAGACTTTGCCCTCTATTTTTAGAATCCTCTACCCTGGGGAAAAAGACTGTGAGTGTTCACTTTATCCATGTCCCTCATCATCTTGAACACCTCGATAAGGCCACCCCTCAGTCTCCTACATTCAAATGCAAAATGTTCCAGTGAAAAAAAATGGTCTTGATTTTAACCTATTGCCCATGTGTGTTGTAGACAATAGACAATAGACAATAGGTGCAGGAGTAGGCCATTCGGCTCCTCGAGCCAGCACCGCCATTCAATGTGATCATGGCTGATCATCCCCAATCAGTACCCCGTTCCTGCCTTCTCCCCATATCCCCTGACAGGCTATTTTTAAGAGCCCTATCTATCTCTTGAAAGCATCCAGAGAACCTGCCTCCACCGCATGTAGAAAAATGATATCTGGAATCTGATAGCACCCATTTTTCGTTAGCTAAAACTAAATCTGGCTGTGTGCATTGGAGTCCTATCAAGCCCCTATAAAACATTTGGAAGGACAACAAAAACTGAGACTCTTTCATTCGTGACCTCATGGTGTCTCGACAGGTCTCTTGCTCTCAGAAAAATTATCCCTTTAAGTAGACAATAAAAGCAACAAACTGGCATAATTGTTCCTAATTACACAGTGACTGTGCCCGGCTGGTCTTTATAGAGTCATAGTCACACAGAGCAGAAACAGGCCCTTCTGATGAAGATGCCCCATCTACACTAGTCACACCTGCCTGCATTTCATGAGATCATAAGGGATAGGAGCAGAATTAGGCCATTTGGCCCATCACGTCTACTCCACCATTCAATCATGGCTGATCTATCTCTCCCTCCTAATCCCATTCTCCTGCCTTCTCCCCATAACCTATGATTCCCGTCCTTATCCCTTTAAACATTGGCCCTTACCCCTTTAACCCTTTCCTATCCATGTACCTGTCCAAATGTTGTTATAGCACCTGCCTTCAACTACCTCCTCTGGCAGCTCGTTCCATATACCCACCACCATATGAGTTAAAAAGTTGTCCCTCGGGTTCCTGTTAAATCTATCCCCTCACACCTTCAGCCTATGTCCTCTGGTTTTTGATTCCCCTATCCTGGGTAAAAGACTCTGTGCATTCATCCTTTCAATTCCCCGCATGCTTTCATACACCTCTATAAAATCACTCCTCAACTCTGTGCGCTCTGAGGAATAAAGTCCTAGCCTGCTGGGTCAGTCAGGGAGAGGTGGCATCAACACAGCGGATTGTGTCAGTTAGGGTGAGTTGGCACCACAACAGGGCGGGTTGTGCCAGTCAGGGTGAGGTGGCATCAACACAGCGAGATGGGTCAGTCAGGGTGAGATGCCATCAACACAGTGAGTTGGTTCAATCAGGGTGAGGTGGCATCAGCACAGGGCGGGTTGGGTCAGACTGGGTGAGATGGCAGCAACACAGTTCTGAACTGCACAGACAACAAACGACCAGCCAGTGGTAAAGGCATCCGCCTGGCAGATACCATGTCTAAAGCCTCAGGATATTCCCACCTTGCTGCAGATTTCAGTCAATGTGCTCCTCCACAGAAGTGGTAGGTTGCAACTAAATGCCCTTCTTACAATCAGCAAGTGTGGTGCACGAGTGGTGATGTTATTAGGTGTGCAATTGACATCAAAAGATCACTGGTTGTGCGAAGGTGAAGTGCACAAGTTCCACTGAACGAGTGGTCAGGTGATCAGGGTGGCACGGTGGGGAAGCAGTAGTGTTGCTGCCTCACAGCGCTTACAGTGCCAGGGACCTGTGTTCAATCCTGACTATGGGTGTTCTCCGTACGCTCTTCCTGTGACCACGTGGGTTTCCTTCGGGTGCTCCGGTTTCCTCCCGCACTCCAAGGACGTACAGGTTTGTAGGTTAATTGGCTTCAGTAAGAGTTGTAAATTGTCCCTAGTGTGTAGGATAGTACGAGTGTACAGGTCGGCACGGACTCAGTGAGCCAAAGGGCCTGTTTTCGCGCCGTATCTCTAAACTAAACTAACAATCTAAAGCTTTGTAGGTCAATTGGCTTCGCTAAGAATTGTAAATTGGTCCTAGTGTGTAGGATAGTGCCAGTGTTGGTCGGCATGGACTCGGTGGGTCGAAGGCTGTATGTCTGAACTAAACTAATCTAAACTAATCTGGGTAAATTCCCCTGATGTTTGCGTATGCATATGATAAATGGGACAAAATGCTGGAGTAACTCAGCGGGACATCTCTGGATAGAAGGAATGGGTGACGTTTCGGATCGACACCCTTCTTCAGACTGATGAATGGGCGCTGAGATGTAATTTCCAGCCCCTTGTATTTGGAGAGCAATGATTTAGACCCATCACTGGTTAATGAAGGCAGCATCTAAAGGGAGGGTTGTCCTATCCTGGATGTAGGGCAGCCTCGGGGCACGCTCAGCTCAACAATCGCTTTTGTGCAGCCAACAGCTCCCTTTGGCTCCAGTCTGCGGCAGTGCGGCCAAGGCGAAGAAAGGCAGCCATTGTCAGGCTGGCTTGAGATTCCCTCGGCAAGGAAAGCAAAGATGGAGCGTGAAATAAACCTGGCAACTGAGCTGTAGTCAGTGAGGTGAAGAGAGGGGGGGAGACAGAAGGAGATGAACAGAGACTGAAAAAGGAGGAGCACTGAGGACATGGGGAGTGAGAGGGCTGGGGGTGAAGGATGATGGAACAGTGAAGACGTTTGACCCTGCTAGCTGATAAATCCCGATAAATCTCCAAGGCCCTTCAATTGCACTCCACTGTAAAACTAGATGATGAGTGGCCTCTACCTTGATCTCAACAGAGCTCAATCAACTGCCTTCACTGTGTATCTTCTGATATCTTTCCCAACCTGGGAGAGAGCCAAGGAGAGGAAGAAGAACTTGGAAGAGTCAGGCCAGAAGTGGAAGCAGAAATGGGAGAGGGGGAGATTAGGCTGGATCGTTGTTCTTTGGCTGGCATGGATCTGATGGATAAAATGGCCTTTTTGACAGGCGAGGGGGCACAATGTTGCAGCACACAGCGCCAGAGATCTAGGTTTGATCCTGATCAGGGGTGCTGTCTGTACGGAGTTTGTACGTTCTCCCCGTGACCGCATGGGTTTTCTCCGGGTGCTCCAATTTCCCCCCAAATTCGAAAGACTTGCGAGTTTATAGGTGAATTGGTTTCAGTAAATTGCCCCTAGTGTGTAGGATGGAACTAGTGTATGTATGGGTGATCGCTGGTCGGCGTGGACCCTGTAGGTCGAAGTGCCTATTTCCACGTTCTATCTCAAATAAATTAAGCTAACTAAACTAAACTGAATTGAACTAAATTAAACTCGACCAAACTAAACTAAACTAAACTGAACTAAACAAGGAAACATTAGGCTGGCGGCCAAAAAGTTGGTCAATGCATGTGAAAGAGACACAGCATGATGTAGCGACAGCGTAGAGGGAAGGATTTGCGGAGTTATAACCACGAGCAGTGTAGTATTAGAGAGTGGAGTGAAGGGAGAGGACAGAGGTGAAGGAACACTGACATCTCATTGAGTTGTAGAGAGGATGCTGGGAATCTGTGGGAGGGGGGCTGCGGGAAGAAACATAGACGGATTTGAACATAGGGATGAGAACATGGGAAGCAGGAGGTGATGCAGTCAGTAAGTACAACAGCGCGCACACCTTCATCTGCCCAGCACTCACCTGGCACACTGCCCTTGCACCAACCTCCACCTTCCTCCCTTCACAATTCTACCTCATCCATAGGGGCGGCATGGTGGCGCAGCGGTAAAGTTTGCTGCCTTACATACCAGAGACAGAGACGGGTTCAATCCCAACTACGGGTGCTGTCTGTACGTACGTTCTCCCCGTGACAGCGTGGGTTTCCTCCGGGTGACTCCGGTTTCCTCCCACACTCCAAAGACGTGCAGGTTTGTAGGTTAATTGGCTTCGGTAAAATTGTAAATTGTTTCAAGTGTGTAGAATAGTGCTAACGTACGGGGTGATCGCTGATCAGCGTAGGCGGTGGGACAAAGGGCCCGGAGGTCTAAAGCAAAGTACCAAAGTCAGTATCCCACATCGCGTCTGTGTCTGCTGACGATCCAGCCCCTCTCGAGCTTTTACCTTCTGCTGCTCCACAAGCTGTGCCTAACTTCATATTCCCTTCATGCTTGAATTTATGCATAATTACTGCCTTGTGCATGTTTACAAGCATATAAGTGTGTCTTTAGATGTATTCATCGTTTAGTCTGTGTGTGCATGTACACGTGTTGATGGTCCTGCCTAATTACCAACATGCTTGGCGCTCTGTAAAAAGTGTGCATATTTGTCGGTGAGATCTCTGTGTTTATAAGGATCTCTGTCCCGTTTCTGCTTTGGATGTGCGTGCCTGTGTCTTTGTGTATGTTTGTGTGCTTTTGGCTTGGAATGTGAAGAACCAGTTAATGACTGTGTTACTTGGTTCAGTTTATTTTTGCCTGCTATTGTGTCTTCACACATTTCCCACACTCACTGCCAACTCTGCAAGGATTTCCGCTGTGTCTTTACAAGTCTGTGTACTGGTCGAAACCCAGTGGAAGTTGCTCAAGGCAATCAGCTAAAGATCGAGCATACTTTCCCAATGACTGTTCCAGAGCACCCAAAGGTGTGTTTCCACAGGAGTGCATGTCTGACTTTAGCGTGAGAGTGGCTGGGAATTGAGTCCAACATTTTTGACCTACCTTTGCCACTAATAGACACAAAAAGCTCAGCGGGCCATCTTTGTGGAAACACACTTGGGTGACGTTTCGGGTCGAGACCCTTCTTCAGACTGGTTAGGGATAAGGGAAACGAGAGATTATAGACGTGATGTGGAGAGATAAAAGACAATGAATGAAAGATATGCAAAAAAGTAATGATGATAAAGGAAAGCTGTTTGTAGGGTGAAAATGAGAAGCTAGTGCAACATGGGTGAGGGAGGGATAGAGAGAGAGGGAATGCCGGGGCTACTTGAAGTGAGAAAAATCAATATTCATACCACTGGGCTGTACGCTGCCCAAGGGAAATATGAGATGCTGTTCCTCCAATTTACGTTTAGCTTCACTCTGACAATGGAGGTGACCGAGGACAAAAAGGTCTGTGTAGGAATGGGAAGGAGGATTAAAGTGACCAGCAACCGGGAGATGAGGTTGGTTCACACCGGCTGAGCGAAAGTGTTCCGTGAAACGATCGCCCAGTTTGCGTTTGGCCTCGCCAAGATGTATAAGAGTCCACATCTTGAACAACGGATACAGTAGATGGGTTTGAGGAGGTGCAATTGAACCTTGGCCTATCCTATGCCACTCCCTGCCCTAATGCTTTGTTCCTAAACGTGACAGTCACCTCAACCCTAGAATTGGTGGTGGATATGTGGAATTCTTTGCCACAGAAGGCTGTGGAGGCAAAGTCAGTGGATATATTTAAGGCAAAGATAGATAGATTCTTGATTAGTACGGGGGGTGTCAGGGGTTATGGGGAGAAGGCAGGAGAATGGGGTTAGCAGTGAGAGATAGAGATCAGCCATGGTGGGCCGAATGGCCTAATTCTGCTCCTATCTCTTATGATTTTATAATCCAAACACAACGCAAATCAACCCAGATACCAATGTTCAGGGCACGGTCATCGTCTGATTCATGCCATGCAGGTGCAGGTGGAGTCAGTGCTCCAGCCTGGATTAGTGGGGTGGAGGGGCAACGAGGATACAGAGTGGAGCAACTTCATTGGGACTCGCCGCCACATCGACACCGCAATGGCAACCGCTGTAAATATTAGCATGGCCAAACACTCACTGTTCCCATGGCTACAGCCGTAAATATTGTGCAAAAAAAATAAATCCATGGTAACAAAGGCTGGCACAATCTCAGAGTCTGCACTTGCTGGCAGGTACGGCAACCTGATCTGGGGTCCCCTTTGACTTACACTCCTGCAGGTGGGAGGCTTCAGAAGCCCTAACAAAATATACCATTGCCTGGCAGTGAGCTTTGACAGGGTTATGTTTGAGCTATGACTGGTGGGCACTGTGATTGTAGCGGGACATCTGATGGCGAACATCTGAGTTTAGATGAATGAGGGGGGACCTCATTGAAACGTACAGAATAGTGAAAGGCCTGGATAGAGTGGATGTTTCCACTAGTGGGAGAGTCTAGGACTAGAGGTCATAGCCTCAGAATTAAAGGACTTCTTTTAAGAAGGAGATGAAGCGACATTGCTTCAGTCAGAGGGTGGTGAATCTGTGGAATTCTTTGCCACAGAAGGCTGTAGAGGCCAAGTTAGTGGATATTTTTAAGGCAGAGTTGGATCGATTCTTGAGTAGTACAGGTGTCAGAGGTTATGGGGAGAAGGCAGGAGAATGGGGTTAGGAGGGGGAGATCAATCAGCCATGATTGAATGGCAGAGTAAACATGATGGGCTAAATGGCCTAATTCTACTCCTATCACTTATGTCCTTATGATGTCCTAACGAGACTTTGTTTCTCCTCTTTGAACTGGAACAACCCAACGGGTCCCATCAGGCAGCCTCTTGAACATTGAGATATCTCGCATGGGCTTCACAGCTGGGGACAGATGTGGAGGGCCAGGTGAGTAGTCAGCAAACCTGGTGCAGACCACCAGCTGAAGGGCCCAGGTCCATAATGGGGGCTGCCTTCACTCACTGAAGCGATTGGGTGCATCGGAAGTGCGTTCACTTGGTCGTACAAGGGTTAAAAGAGCTTCTCCATTCACTTGAAGGTGGACACAAAATGCTGGAGAAACCCAACGGGACAGGCAGCATCTCTGGAGAGAAGGAATGGGTGACGTTTCGGGTCGAGACCCTTCTTCAAACTCCGTTTCGGGTCGAGACCCTTCTCTCCAGATAGGCTGCCTGTCCCGCTGAGTAACTCCAGCATTTTGGGTCTACCTTCGATTTTAAAAAGGATCTGCATTTCTTTCCGACACATTCTCCCTTCACTTTGTTGGCATGTGGGATGCGTCAGTGCAGATGAAGAGAAGATGGGTCAAGGAGATTTGTTCCCTCTTGTTTCAAACCCTGGGGATCAACAGGAATGATGAGCTGACGGGCTGATGCACTCTCATCGTCTCTGATCCAGTCCGCACGGCAAACAGGACACCCGAGACAGACAATGTTCATCCCACAGCGTTGTCACAGGCGGGAGACCAACTGGATATTGAATTTCTTCCTCAGCTTTAAAACCAGCCCATGCTTCCTGCAAACCAGGAGCCAGCGAACTCGCGTCTATCACTTTCAGATGCCGAACATGATACATAGGGAAAGTATTCTGACCTCATCGGGAAGAGATGTCAGCTCCACCCAAAGTTCCGATGTGTGGTCTGGTGGTGAGGTCACCTGCCAGCATGTCAGAACATGATTCTCCTAAAGTCTCACCGTAGAAAAAAAACCAAGGATACTTTTTGTAGCAAAATATAGGTCCCATTTTATTGGAAAGTTGAGACCAAATCAAGTGTACACGACTTGTATTGAGGTGATAGTGAATGGAACTGAGGTTCAAGATTCAGTATAGGAAGGAGGGTCCCGATTTGAAATGTCACCATGTTCTCCAGAGATGCTGCCAGACCCATGTTCATAAGTGATAGGAGCAGAATTAGACCATTCGGCCCATTAAATATGCTCCACCATTCAATCATGGCTGATCTATCTTTCCCTCTCAACCACAATATTCTTCCTTCTCCCCATAACCCCTGACACCCATACTAATCAAGAATCTATCAATCTCTGCCGTAAAAATATCCATTGACTTGGCCTCCACCGCCTTCTGTGGCAATGAATTCCACAGACTCACCACATTCTGCCTAATCTTCCTAATGGTACATACTTTTATACTGAGGCCATGGCCTCTGGTCCTTGACTCTCCTCTTCCATCTATCCAGGCTTTTCATTATTCGGTAAGTTTCAATCAGATCCTCCCTCATCCTTTTAAACTCCAGTGAGTACAGGCCCAGTGCCATCAAACACTCATCAGATGTTAACCCGCCCATTCCAGGGATCATTCTTGTAAACCTCCACTGGACCCTCTCCAAAGCCAGCACATCCTTCCTCAGATACGGGGCCCAAAAACCGCTGAGTTACTCCAGCGTTTATGTGTCCTTCAAGATTCAATTTATTTTCATAGTCGCACGACTGGCCTCTAATTTCTCCTGCTCAGAGAGGGTCAGGGTCCACGTGTCCAACCAGCGTGTTGGGTGTGATTCAGATGATGACACCTCGCTGTGTGGCCTGGCGAGGCAGCTGTCCTGACCTTGGAACGAGTCTTGGACGTAACTGAGGAAGCACGCACTGGCTACCGCAGGCCGCCTGTGCCTCAGAGGCAAGGCCGGATGCTTGGTGCGCCTCAGTGTATCTGTGCTTCTCTCAGCCCTGGTTGATGAGAAGGTGATGTGACTGTTGCAGAGTGCAGAGATCCCTCGTGCCGCGTGAATCTAGAGACACGCCGACAAGCCGTGTCCCAAGCGGACATCCATGCGCCAGTGGGTTTGGTGATAGTCCGACAGCTTTTCATCACTTCCCCAGTGTCGGCAGTTTTCCATCTCCAGATTTCTACACTTTCACAAATCCGAGTTAAAAGTCTCAAACTGCTACATTGGGATTTGCACTCACTTTCTTGGCATTATTTGGATTACATGACGATCAGACTAATAGCTTAACCATTCGGCTAACGTGGCCAAATGTTCCCCCTCCCCCGCGTCTCTTGCATTTCACTTTGGGGACATTGGCTCCACTATTTCTGATCGTTCTCACCATTCATCACATTGTTGCTGCTACAGTTTGACAACTTCCTCCCCCCCCCCACCATGTTCGCTGCAAAACCCACTGGTGGCCGTTTTAAAGTCCATTCCCGTCCACTGTCTAATCTGTTCTCTCTGTACTCCCTGAAGCCTCACCCCTCTGCACCAGACAGAATGGGGTGAATAAACTATCCTGAAGAAGGGTCCCGATCCAATACATCACCTATTCCTTTTCCCCAGTGATGCTGCCTGACCCGCTGAGTTACTCCAGCATTTTGTGCATAGCTTCGGTATAGACCAGCATCTGCAGGTCCTTCCTACACAGTAAATAATGCTAGCTGGGTGAGTGCGGGTCCAGGAAATGTCTCTGAGCGTTGCACTTTGACAGATTGACCCTTCCAGAGCCTTGAGAGGTGGATACTCTGCAGACAAATGGCACACTAGTGGATGCTAAGTTCCAGTTCAACGTTCATGGACTTCTGACGTTGGGCTTATCTTTAGCCACTGTGATGGTGGTGAGAAGGGAAGTGTGCTTCGCTTGACTTGGGCACAGTAAAGTGGTGATGGTGAGACCAGACCAAACCAAACCAACAATGCAAAGAAGGTTGTCATTTCAAATCGCACCCAAGTGAGCTGTGAAACAGAGTTCAATACAAATGGCCACGAGGTTGCCAGAACCCAAAGAACTGGTTAATATAATATCCATCATGGAAGGAAATCTATCTCCTAAGGTCATAAGGAATAGGAGTAGAATTAGGCCATTCGTCCCATCACGTATACTCCGCCATTCAATCATGGCTGATCTATCTCTTCCTTCCAACCCCATTCTCCTGCCTTCTCCCCATAACCTCTGACACACGTACTAATCACGAATCTATCTATCCCTGCCTTCCTCTGCCGGGCCACTTCAGACCACAGACCCATGGTAGTGGGTGAATAGGACTGGCTGTGGAGTAACTACAGAAGGGAAATAAATGCACGCTCTGCGAAGACTGACACCAAGGACAAGCATCTTCCTTTAGCCAGTCCCAGAAGGTTGCTGGTAAAGTACTTTGTGACCCCTCACTGTGTCAGATACTAGGTCAAGGAAGCACAACCTATGTTCCACATTCACCACGTCTCTTGCCAGTGTCCAGTCTCCACAATGTCCAGTCCTCATGTGTGGGCCTGAACCTAGAGTGCTGGCCGACTGTTCAACCGAGTGTGTGTCCGCTCGTGCTGTCTCGGGCAATAAACGCAGATTCCCTTTGCTGTGGGATCACTAGACCAAGATGAGGAGCAGGAATTGCAGGTGATGTTTCCTCTCTCTTGCTTCAGCCTTCTTACGCCTGCTCCCTCCAGATTTGACTGTCCATTGATAGTGACTGACTGCCCATCCTCATGAAGCCTGCACTCATCTCCAATCCTGCTACCTCTATCCCAGCCGGCACGAGTCCATCTTACCCGTCACCCCTGATCTATTGACCAACCACAGCTCCCTGACTCTGGCAGGGTCTCAAATATAATGTTCGCCTCTTTTTACAAAAACTCTCTCGTCTCCACACACCACTCCAAACACTCCCATGACTACGCAGTTCTCCAATACATCTGGTTTTAGAAGGATATGGCCCAAATACTGGTAGATGGGATGAGTGTAGATGGGGACATGTTGGCCGGTGTGGGCAAGTTGGGCCGAAGGGCCTGTTTTCACGCTGTAACTCGATGACTCTGGCCTCTTTGGCTGTAGTGTTTCCTTTAATCATTGATGGTGGTGCCTTCAACTGGCATTGGGGCTGGCTCTACCCTCACCATCACTCTTTTCCACTCTGGTTTAGTTTAGTTCAACAATGCAGCGTGGAAACAGGCCCTTCGGCCCATTGTGTCAACGCCGATCATAAATCACCTGGACACTAATTCTATCCTACCCCCTAGGGACAATTTACATAAACCAGTTAACCTACAAACCTGTACGTCTTGGAGTGTGGGAGTAAAAGGAGTACCAAGGGAAAATCCACCCGGTCATAGGGAGAACGTGCAAACTCCATACAGAGAGCACCCATAGTCAGGATCGAACCCAGGTCTCTGGTGCAGCAACTCTACCGCTGTGTCACGATGAAGATGCGTTGTCTTGGAAAAACTCATCCCAAAACATCTCGGTGCCAGTTTGCGTCCTTAATGCTCCCATGAAATGCCTTGAGGCAGTTCTCAGTATTAAGGGTACTACATACACAGCAGATAACTGTACAAAAAGGGTGACAAGGTGAGAGGAGGAAATGTGTGATGTGCGGGACAAGTAAGTTACACAGAGAGTGGTGGGTGCCTGGAATGCACTGCTAGGGGTGGTGGTACAGGCAGATACGATAGTGGTGCTTTAGATAGGCACTGGCATATTATGCAGGGTATGGAGGGATGTGGATCATGTGCAGATAGAGGAGATAAGTTTAACCTGACATCATATTGGGCACAGACATTGTGGGCCGAAGGGCCTGTTCCTGTGCTGTACTGCTCTATGTATAAGTGCAGGCTTTTGCTGTTAGTGATAGCCCCTGGGGAAGCGGTGAACTGATTCGGTGTGGGCTAGAGGCTGGAGCTGCCCTCAGAGTGTCTGGGCATTACCCCGTGCATTTGGCCAGTGAGCCATGGGGATCAGCGAGACAATCCCACTGCGGCTTGCTTCGCTCGCAGCACAAGCAGCTGATGTCAGCAGAACCAATCGAAGATAAATTATTCATCTGGCTGCTCCAGTTTCCCTTCTCCCCCTCACTCTGACAGTCCCTTCCTGTGAGATTGGGAGAGTTGTCTGTGTACAGCGACTGTCCCAGGCTTGGCGGCGTTCTGCCTGCTCTCGGAGCAATGAACAATCCGTTGCCTGATGGATGGCGCTGGCAGCAGTCCAAACCCGCACCAGACTATTCCGAATGTTAGCTGATTAACAGAGCATTCATTGTGCTGAAAGGGCAAACCACAAACCAACTCACATCTGCAGGAAAATGCAAGCCCCAGCTGGCAAGAGTTTTTTTTGACAATTACAACTCCGCGATGAAGTAAAGATTGTATTTTACGGTGGGGTGGGTACAAATAAAGCCAGACGCAGTCCCTCTCCCGGTGACTTGCTCTGGGGAGGGGAGGGGAAAGGGGTGGGTGGGGGGGAGAGAGGGCTGGATCGTCACATGACCCCAAAAATAAAGTGGCACTCGCGAAAAGCTGCTGCCCTCTGCAGTCCAACACGTTATCTGTTTTTGGAATTAGGGTTTTGGCAATTCACTGACCTAGATAAGCCTCCCATCGATGCCGCACTCCCCTCAGGCGACTTCGCTGGGTGTGCGTGGATGGCCTGCCTTGGGGTTGCCGCTTCTGGGGCTTACAGCTGGGCGTTATCACCATGTTGCCGAGATGCCAGCGTGGAGCTGGAGGGGGTCACCACATTGCCGGAGATGTCACCACATTCCTGGATAGACAAAAGTGGTGGAGAAACTCAGCGGGTGCGGCAACGTTGCTTATTTCCTTCGCTCCATAGATGCTGCCGCACCCGCTGAGTTTCTCCACCACTTTTGTCTACCTTCGATTTTCCAGCATCTGCAGTTCCTTCTTGACCAGATTTCTGGAGATAGAAACATAGAGACTAGGTGCAGGAGTAGGCCATTCGGCCCTTCGAGCCTACACCGCCATTCAATATGATCATGGCTGATCATCCAACTCAGTATCCTGTACCTGCTTTCTCTCCATACCCCCTGATCCCTTTAGCCACAAGGGCCACATCGAACTCCCTCTTAAATATAGCCAATGAACTGGCCTCAACTACATTCTGTGGCATAGAATTCCAGAGATTCACCACTCTCTGTGTAAATTTGTTTTTCTCATCTCAGTCCTAAAAGATTTCCCCCTTATCCTTAAACTGTGACCCCTTGTTCTGGGAGATGTTGCTATATTATTTGAGGGGTCACTACAGTGCTGCAGATGTCACCATGTAGCTGGAGATGTCATTAGGGTGCTGCTGGGATCACCACATTTTGGAGATGTCACCACAGGGGTGGGGATGTCACCACGATTTGGAGATGTCAGTGTGGGGGTGGGGGGGGGTGGGGTGGGGAGTCAGTGTAGGGTTGGTCGGAGGTCGGTTCAGTATGTGTGGTTGCAAATCCTTGCTTCACTCCTGATGTCGGCAGCTATTTGACTGCAGGAGTCAATACGACAGTGTTGAACTGCAGAAAACATGCACAACGCGCCACTTCTTCCATACTTAACGACCTGCTGGGCATTATGTTCACCCCTGGGGTGAGCGCCATTTCATCCTGTTCCCACACAGGGTGCTGGGCAAAGACTGTGTCGGAAGGAACTGTAGATTCTGGGTTACACCGGAGAAATACACCAAATGCTGGAGTAATTCAGCGGGTCAGGCAGCAACTCTGAGAAATGGAATAGGTGACGTTTTGGGTTGAGACCCTTCTTCAGACTGAGGGTCAGGGGAGAGGGGAACGAGAGCTATGAAAAGGAACAATTAACAAATGAATGAAAGGAATGAAAGAACCAAATCAAAGCCTGCATCGACGATTAAGGAAAGGTGGAGCCCACAATGGTCCATTGTTGGCTGGGGTAAAGGGGATAACGACCCTCCTCACCCTAGTCATCCTGCTGGTTTCACTGTTCGTATCCTCTCATTATCACCTTCAGTCTGAGAAGGATCTCGACCCGGAACGTCACCTATTCCTTTTCTCCAGAGATGCTGCCTAATGTCATGTCTATCTTTGCTGTGCAAGGACTATCAGCTCATCCATGAAGGATGGCAACCAGCACAATACTCTTCAGGAGAGTGGGTAGAGATTGACAGATAAGGCTTGTTGTTCCTGCAATATGATCTAGCTGAGGTGCTCATGTATAATGGATTCAGTAGGATAGAGGTAAACTAACTCCTTCGTGGTGAAGCGCAGTGCCAGTGGCATGACTTCGGGCTGTTCAGGCTGATGTTCAGGAGGCACTTCTCCAAACTGCGATCTGGAACTGCTTCTCTCCAGAGACAGAGGCTCGAAGTCGGAGTAGAGAGGGCTGTGGAAGCAAAGCTGGTGAGTGGAAGTCCTAATCTAATCCAATGGCAGAACATGGTTGAAGGGTTGGGTGCCCGACTTTGGAACCCATGCTGCTTCTCGCAGGGAGGTTCTTATTTTGCCTCCTTCCAGGCCCGCATGGTAGAAAATAACACCTCAGGCTCCACTGAAGGGGACCTCACTAAACAGATAGTTAGGCAGCAGCCAGATTTTCACAGTCCTTGATGCTGGTTCTGTGGGGTAGTACAGTGCAAACTCTGCCTGTTTCCTCTACTTTTAGGCAGCTGATAACTCAACAAAGGGGAGTTACTGGGGAGATGAGACTGAAGCTCAAGAATCAGCTTGGTCCACATTCCAAGTTATCTGTATTACACCATTCATTGGGATTGGTATTGGTTTATTATTGTCACCTGTATCACGATTCAGCGAAATACTTTGGTTTGCGTGCTATCCAGGCAAAAGCAAGTTTAATGCAACAAAGGTAGACAAAAGTGCTGGAGAAACTCAGCGGGTGCAGCAGCATCTATGGAGCGAAGGAAATAGGCAACGTTTCGGGCCGAAACCCTTCTTCAGACTACAACAAACAAATACAACAAACCTTGTACTTCAAGAAGTGGGCACTTTATTCAATCAACATTGAAGAAAGACAACAGAGAGGGAGGGAGAGATAGAGAGTGAAATTAGATTGTCGAACAAGTGTTGGCTGACAAAGCAATGGCAAATCCCACAAGTGGAAGTCTTAAATATCACCACGATGGGCCCAGAGGGTGTGATTGGGAGAGGGATTGGTGGCCATGGGATGAGGGAGGGAGGGAGTTGCAGCCTGAAAAGCTGGTTCGGAAAGGTTGTTCACTAGGCTAAAGTACTGATTGAGAACAGAGAGACATTTGGATCAATCTGCTGATAAATCAGGGTGCTGGAAGAAACTTTAGGAAGGGGAGAAATTATTTAGAAAAAGGGAGAGTGAAAGTTGAAGGTTGGAGATACACCAGAGGCGGAAGGCACCAGGTGGCAAGGAAGGCCTAGTGGGAGCCCTCCACATTCCAGGCCTGCCACGCTTCATCTATTACAAGAAATGCAGCACCCTCATCACTCTCCACAGCTTTGGTTTAGTTTTGGTTTAGTTTAGAGATAGTGTGGAAACAGGCCCTTCGGCCCAGCGAATCCACGCCGACAAGTTATCACCTGTGCACTAGCATTATCCCACACACTATGCACAATTCACTATTTTACCAAAGGCAATTAACGTATAAATCTGCCGTCTTTGGAATGTAGGAGGAAACCGGAGCACCCGTAGAAAACCCACACGGTCAAGGTACAAACTCCGTACAGACAGCACCCGTGGTTAGGATTCAACCCGACTTAACCTAACCCTGCACTTCCCACCAGTGAAGGAATAGGTGCAGTGTGAATGGCACTCACTCAAGAGGGGTCACATCTGAAGTTGCCTCTGTCCTTAGCCGTCCACTGTGACTGGATAATGTAAGAACGGTGCAGTTCATCTTTGCTTGGACCATTGCGACAACTGGAGAGTCCCCTGAAAGCAGTTCCCCAGGCACAGTGCAGGGACTGAACCTGCAGTACAAGCCACCAAACCGGGGGAGGTTAGACACCGGCACCGTCACACCAGCCTCCGTAAATAGATTATCAAACCTCAGAGACAAAAAAAAATTGCTTTATCTTTCTTCCATCCTGTTTTGCTTCAGAAATACCAAAGTCTCAACGAGACACTAAGCTTTTCTCAGCAACAGCTGCGGTTAAAGCAATTGGGGCTTTTAGAGCTCTTTGGGAAGTGAAAATATTTAAATGCCTGTTTATCAAAAATAAATCTGAACAATGACATATTGGAAGGTATGAAGTAGAATATTATTAAAACTTGCACTCTGTTCTGGTACAATTCTGCTCTGAAGTGACACCTCCGCTTACAACTGGGACTTTCCTGTCTCTGTTCTTGCTTCCATTTATAGACGGGACTATTTTGGGACAGGGTGTTTACTGTGGTTCAATACATTCCCTTTCACTTCTCAGAACTGGACTCAACCCTGACCCAGATGAATGGATTGCGAATCTCTGCCCGCTGGCTCGGAGAGTTCGACGCGATGTAGTATCGCAGGCTGCCCGTCCCGGGTGACGGTGTCAGGGAGCAGACGTGTGGAGAAAGCAAGTCACAAGACGGGAGACACATCAAGGGAAGTGGTGGGTGGGTGTGGCCCGAAAACAACCGAAAAGGTGCTACAGACACGCAGGGTTCTTCAGCAGCATGTCTACTTGCTGAGGACTTTGTGAGGCTCCTTTCTGGCGCCCGTTTTGCTCGGTTTCTGTGGTACGACCTTCAGGAGCTTGAAAGCGGTTGGAAGAGTGCGACCCAGGAAAGGCGGGCTCGTCATATCCGTCACCATGATCACATATTCGCCTGAAATCAGAGGTGCACTGATTTGAAATGTTTTTGCTTTATTTTTCATTTCTCCCCATTTCCCCCGAGGTTCAAGCACTGAGCTTCACGACTATTGCCCGGGGCTCCGGTGCCATCTTTGTGTGGTCTGACACAAGCAGTCCCATATTTTGATGCCGATTCCTGTTCCTAGTACGAAAGTTTCAGCAACAGAATTGTACGTCACAGAACCTTTAGTTTAGTTTAGATTAGACATACAGCGTGGAAACAGGGCCTTTGGCCCACCGAGTCCGCGCCGACCAGTGATCACCCCGTACACTAGCACTATCCTACACGCACTAGGAACAATTTCGAATCTTTACCAAAGGCACTTAACCTACAAACCTGCATGTCTTTGGAGTGTGGGAAGAAATGGAAGCACTCGGGGACATACGGAGAACGTACAAACTCCGTAAAGACAGTACCTGTAGTTAGGATCGAACCCGGGTCTCTGGTGCTGTAAGGCAGCAACTCTACTGCTGAGCCACCGTGCTGCCCATAAGCTCTTCACAACAAAGGCCGTTTATCAGTCCTATACTAAGTAGATCTGTTGGTAGCTTGGTAGGTTAATGTGCTATCAGGTGTGGAATCAGGGCCTACAGATCCCAGCTTCACTTTCCGCCGAAGATAGACACAAAAAGCTAGAGTAACTCAGCGGGTCAGACAGCATCTCTGGAGAAAAGGAATAGGTGACATTTCGGTTCGAGACCCTTTTTCACACTCTCCGCATATGTCATGATGCTATCGGGGATGCTACAACCCTGCCTAAGCCAGAGAAAAAAATGAACCAGCTGGCAACTCCTGATCTCTCTCATGTGAGCCTAATGTGAGACTGAGCAGTGATGTTGGGAAGAGATCAGGACCGCACTCACCTTGGGTTGTATAGGCGTTGGACCCCACTCCTCCACTCAATTAATTAGTGCCTCACCTTCTCTCAGTACCTGCGTTAACCCCAGACAATGAAACTAAGATCCCTACAACCTAGAAAGAAGGAACTGCAGACGTTGCTTTACACAAAAGTGCTGGAGTAACTCAGCGGGTCTGGCAGCATCTCCGGAGAACATGGATAGGTGACGTTTCGGTTCGGGACCCTTCTTCAGACTCTGACGCATTCCATCAGACCCTTCTTCAGGGAACAAAGATGCCTTGTGAGCAGTGTTTGGGGAATGAGAAGTTGGGCTGGTCAATGAAACGCTGCTGATGCCCACGCTCCAGCAGCAGCTGACAAGTTCTAGGGCAGCAGGAATGTCTCCAGATGAAGCATAATATTAATCTTGGGATGAATCAGACAAATCACAGTGTGTGTGTGTGTGTTCCTCCATTGTAAAAATATTTATTCAGCTGAATCAAAATTGTAGAAGGTTGTGTTATCTTTGTCTTTGGACACATAATACAACGAAAGGGGAAAATGGAGATTATAAGAAAACAGCGGCCCAGCAGTAAGCTCGATGGATCACGCATTTCTGTGGAATATTTCATGACATCCCAGGCCCTTTACAGTCAATGGACTACTTTTGAATTGTAGTCCTTGTTGGAAAGTCAGAAACACAGCAGGCAAACTGGGCACAAAACTTCCAAGGAATAATGATCAGGTAGACATAAAACACTGGTGTAAATCTGGGAGATGCTGCCTCACCTGCCTGAGTTACTCCAGCATTTTGTGTCTATCTTCAGTGCAAACCAGCATCTGCAGTTCCTTCTTACACACAATGATCAGGTAATCAGGTATTGGGATGCTGGTTGGAGAATAACTATTGGGCAGAACTCCAGAATTAATAGCCCCGCTCTTCAAAGCAGGACGGGGGCTCTGTAACGTCCGAGGGTATGGGTGTACAGCAGCTTGGCTGAATGGCTTAGACTTTAGACTTTCGAGATACAACATGGAAACAGGCCCTTCGGCCCACGCCAACCAGCAATCACCCCATACACTAGCACTAGTCTGAAGAAGGGTTACGGCCCGAAACGTTGCCTATTTCCTTCGCCCCATAGATGCTGCCGTACCCACTGAGGTTCTCCAGCAATTTTGTCTACCTTCGATTCTCCGGCATGTGCAGTTCCTTCTTGAACATACACTAGCACTATCCTACACACTCGGGACCCTTTATAATTAACAGAAGCCAATTAACCTACAAACCTGTATGTGTTTGGAGTGTTGGAGGAAACCAGAGCACCCGGAGAAAACCCACACAGGTCACGGGGAGAACATACAAACTCCGTACAGACAAGCACCCATAGTCAGGATGGCACCCGGGTCCCTGGCGCTGTAAGACAGCAACTCTACCACTGTGCCACCGTTCCACTCTTCTAATACATATCCCCTCCGATTGAATAGCACTCATGATACCAGCCTGGTTTCGTGCCAAAGTCTCTGGATTGGACCTGAACAGACCTGACAGTGTGATGAGACTCTGCTCGGCACCATTCAACTAATTTCTGTCTTCACGAGCTGCGACCTGTGGTCAGGATGTTCAAGAGATCGCTGGTAGACCCGCCTTGCACCGTGCACTCAGCACAGTGTCCTCTGAGATTGTAATGACATCTAGCATTGGGATTGACATTACACTACGCAACAGGTGGGCCGGTGCGGTTTTTAAAAGGAGAGGTTATTTAATAACCCTAAACCACAGGAGTTGTTTCACTGTTACGATAACAAGGAAACTATGCAGGGTCTCAGAGCTGGGATGCTGACATGCTGAAACTTGACCACAGATTAGGTTTTGCTGTTCACTGATTATCTTCACGGTTTCATGTTGACAGCCAAGGAGAGCTTTTTATGTTCTGTAGAACTAATCACCCCCCTGTCCAGTGCCAGCTCAGAGTGTGCCAGACGTAATGGATTAAAAATATTAAAGTGTCATGTTCACTGTAACACAATGCTCGAAAACTACAAACTGAACAACAATGTCCGCTCTTACAACAGTGACACTTTGTTGGCAGCGAAAGAAATGGCTCAGAATGTCCCAAATGCTTCGCAGCAAATGAACCGCTTGTCAAACGTGGTCGCTGTCGGCGTTTGGCGAAACTAGGCCATCAGTATGCACCCGCAGGCTCCGAAAAACCATCAATGGGTTAATGATCAGATCACCTGCTGCTTCCCATGAGATTAGGTTGGGGGAGCTTTCTGAAGGGCACAATGTAAATGCAAGCTTTTCTTTCTTGCACTTGAGGTAATTTATCTTCAACAGCCAAGAGCCTATAGATAGTCAAGAGAGTCATACAGCATAGAAGCAGGCCCACTTGCCCACATGACCCTTTACCATAGTCACACCTGCCTGCGTTTGGCCCATATCTTTCTAAACTTTTCCGTTCCATGTAATGGTCTAAATGTCTTTTAAATGAGGTTATAGTACTTCTAACAATTATCTCCTCTGGAGCTCGAAAATGTTGCCCCTCAGGCTCCTATTAAATTTGTTCCCTCTCACCTTAAACCTATGCCCTCTGGATTCCCCTACTCTGCGTAAAATTGTGCATTAACCCTATTGATTCCCCTCATGACCTTACACACCTCTATAAGATCACCCCTCGTCCTTCTGCACTCCAAGAAATGAAGTTCTATCCTGCTCAACCTCTCCCTTTAGGTCATGCCCTTGAGTCCTGGCCACATCCTCATAAATATTCTCGTCACCCTTTGCAGCATAACAACATCTTTCCTATAACAGGGTGACCAAAACAGAAAACAATACTCCAAATGTGGCCTCATCAATGTATTGTACAACTGTAACATACTGTAACTTCCCAACTGCTATACTTAATATTTAAGAAAGATGCTGGAAAGGTCGAAGGTAGAAGGATTGCTGGAGTAACTCAGCGGGTGAGGCAGCATCTATGAGAGAAGGAAATGGCAACATTTCTTCAAGACCCTTCTTCAGACTGAACCCGCTATATTTAATACACTGACTGATGAAGGCCAAAATGCCGAAAGTCTTCTTGACCATCCTATCTCCCCGTGATGCCACTGGCCAGTATACAGGGGAGGAGATAGGACAGAGTTTGGAGATTATGGGACCAGGTAAGGGGGGGGGGAGGGGGGGAGGGTTGGCAGATGGAGATCGAAGCGGATGGGGATAGGGGTAGATGGAAAGGGGGAACAAAGGGAGAGAGACCCTGGATGGACTGGTGGGAGTGGGAAAGGAGCACAAGGGCCTGAAATTGGAGTATTCAAGGTTCGTACTTTTGGGTTTTAAGCAACCCAAGTGGGATGTGAAGTATTATTCTTCTAGTTTGCGTTTGGCCTCACAGTGGCAGTGGAGATGGCCAAGGGTGGACAGGTTGTGTGGGAATGGGGAGGTGAGCTAAGCTGATATGCAACCTGAAGTTGAGAATGGCCATTACAAATGGTCGCCCCTTGATTTTGCTCATAAAGAGGAGGACACATCATGAGCATCTAATGCCATTCAAGAGGTTGTTACTCTTGTCTTACCCAATCTGATGGATGGCAGCTCTGTGCCACTCTTCGGTTTTCTGTCTATTTTGATACTAACGTCTGATCTGTAAAAAAAACATTGGAGTGACCGGTCAGCACAGTTTCATCTCTGTAGGATATAGCATCCTATAATGTGGCAAACAAATACCGCACACAATACTCCAAATATGGTCTCAGAATTTTTTTTTTATACTGCTATAGCATGACTCCCCACCTATTATGGTCAATAACTTGACTGATGAAGGCACGCATGCCTTTTGCCTTCTTTACCATCTATCCTCTTGTTTTGCCATTTTTAGGAAGCTGTGGACTTGGCCTCCAAGATCCCTCCTGCATCAATGCTCCTGAGGTTCCTGCCCTTACCTTCCTGTTGATTTAACCTCCCAAAATGTTTTTGCCTTGCACTTGTCCAGATTAAACTCTATCTGCCAAATGGCCATCCAAATTTCTAGTTGCACAACTTTCCTCATTGTCCACAACTCCTCATTCTTCTGCAAACTTACTAATCAGACTACCTATGTGTTTTCATTAATGTATATAATAAAGAAGAGATCGCAGCACTGATCCTTGTGGAACACAGTGGTCATAGACCTACAGTCAGAAAAATCACTGCTACTACTACCTTGTCTTCTATGAACAAGCCAATTTTGGACCCAACCCACCATGGATCCAATGTGATGGCACAGTGGCACAGTTGCTGCCTTAAGGTGCCAGAGACCTGGGCTCCACCCTGACCACAGGTGCTGTCTGTACGGAGTTTGTACCTTCTCCCCATGGCCTGCGTGGGTTTTCTGCGGGAAGTTCCGCTTTCCTCCCACACTCCAAAGACGTAAAGGTTTGGTGGTTAATTGGCTTTGGTAAAGTTGTAAAACTGGCACTAGTGTTAGTGCTACTGTACGGGGTGATTGCTGGTCGGCGTGGACTCGGTGGGTAGAAGGGCCTGTTTCTGCGCTGTATCTCTGTATCTCTAGAGTCTGAAGTGAGTCCATCCACTGCCCTCCCCTTGTCAACCATCTTCCTCAAAAAACCCAATCAAATTTGTGAGACAGGACCTCTCCTGCACAACGCCATGCTGACTTTCTCTGATAAGGCCATACTTTTCCAAATGCAAATAAATTCAGTGCTCAAGAATCTTCTCCAATAATTTCTCACCACTGATGTAAGGATCACGGGCGTATAATCTCCTGGTTTGTCCCTGTTGCCTTGTTGAACAAATGAACCACATTGGCTTTGTAAAGACAATTTAATATCCTCTGTAAAGTTTAAAGAGGATACAAGAAGCTCTGTTCAGGCCCAGTAATCGCCTCACATGTTCCCTTCGGTATCCTGGAATAGCGTCCACCAGGCCCTGGGGACTTATCCACCTTAATGTTTGGCAAGACAACGGAGAAGTCTGTTGTCAACTTAATGTTCAAGAGTGATCCCTGCACCTAGACTACGACAATCAGTGGGTGTCCATTGGCGAGGCCAGGCTGCAATTATAAATGTGGGAGCACTTGAGGTGCCTTCATCCCAACTGTAATCAAACACGCTCAGCTTGCAGCATCCTTCTTGTTCTGATAACAGCTCTGTTGTCCCCAGTACCCTTGCTCTGCGTCATTCCGTGAACTGAAACCAGATCAGAACTTTTCGTAGGCGAGGATTATATCCGTTTTGTCTAAATTTAACAAGCATGCAGTTGAAGCAGCATGAAAACATCGAGACAGATATCTTCACATCCTACAGAGATCATATCAAGCTGCTTGCAGCAGTGTGAATATCATGTGCTTTCAGTCCATAGGATAATTGTTACATGGCTGCGAGCATGGTTTAGAGAAGGCAATTGATTTAATTTATTAGGGAAAGGACAATCAATAAGTACATGGTGATGTCTGGCTGCTATGAGGTACAAGGGAATAATTGAATCAGAGAATTCCGGAGATGCCATTATCTGAGCAAGGGGGAGTGTGTATCTGACACATGCTGCTGGTCATTGATATGCTTCAACAGAATGTTGCTGGCATTCCTTGTAGTCCACAGCTGCACCAAACGTAGCCCATACTTGGAGCATTGTTTGCACTTCTGCTGGCAAAACCACAGCAAGCAAATGCCACCCCCCTCCTCGGTTTGGTTTTCTCATCATAACCCATGTATGCGTACAGAGGTACAGTAGCCTTTCACTGTACCTCAATACACATGGCAATGTGACGAGGGTGGCATGGCACGGTGGCGCAGCGGTAGAGTTGCTGCCTTACAATGCCTGAGGCACTGGTTCAATCCTGACTACGGGTTGCTATCCGTACGGAGTTTCTACGTTCTCCCCGTGACCTGCGTGGCATTTCTCCGGGATCTCTGGTTTCCTCTCACACTCCAAAGACGTACATGTTTGTCGGCTAATTGGTATAATTGCAAATTGTTCCTAGTGCGTGTAGGATAGCGTCAGTGTGTGGGGATCGCTGGTCAGCGCGGACTCGGTGGGCCTAAAGGCCTGTTTCCGCGCTGTGTCTCTAAACTAAAACTAAACCAAGTAACTAACTAATCTGTGAGTTTTAATAATTTACTCTCGGCATAATGCTCGAGGCCTGTGAGTGCAGCCAGGAACTGACTCCACTGAAGTGCTGCAAATTGACAAATTCCTTCATGTAAGGACACTCTCTCTGACACTCAGCTGTAATTAAACTGATTCCTGCTGTAAATGGGGTGCAGTTACAACCTACTGGGTCACAAATCCCGACACCGTTGTAAACTGGGTAAATATGCAGCTGATCTGAACATTAGTCTTTTCACATGTTAACAAAAATGTATGCAAGATTGAGAATTCACTCTGCTCAAAGATATAGTTTAGTTTAGAGATACAGCGTGGAAACAGGCCCTTCAGCCCACCGGATCCGAACCGACCAGCGATCACACGGACTAGGGGCAATTAACCCACAAACCTGCACGCCTTCAGAATGTGGGAAGAAACTGGAGCATCTGGAGAAAACCCACACAGTCACTCGGAGAACGTACAGACTGCGTACAGACAGCACCCGTAGTCAGGATCGAACCTGGCTCTCTGGTGCTGTAAGGCAGCAACTGTACTGCTGCGCCACCATGCAAAGATGGGTGGGTTGACTTTGGACAGAACCTCAACTTGTAACCCATTCCTCTTGAACTCCTGCACTTTTGGTTTTCACAAAAGTGGAAATGAATGGGTGTACAACTTGCTTCTGGAGATAGGCATCCATTGGAATACTTTCAGCAGGCTGTATGTCTCAGATCTGATCTCCAAATCTGCTTTGATGCTCCCAGGCTCCCAGATGCTCCAGGCTGCCAGGCAAGTGATTTCCATTACTGAGCAGTAGGGAGAGGTGAAGCAGGCAGGGACACCATTCCTTCGAGTGCAGGAGGATGAGTGGTGATCTTATAGAGGTGCGCAGAATCATGAGAGGAATAGATCGGGTGAACGCGCGGAGTCTCTTGCCCAGAATAGGGTAATCGAGAACCAGAGGACATGGGTTTTTGGTGAGGAGGGAACCTGAGGGGTAACTTTTTCACGCAATGGGTGGTGGGTGTATGGAACGAGCTGCTGGGGGAGGTAGTTGAGGCAGGGACTATCGCAAAGTTCAAGAAACATTCAGACAGGATAGGATAGGTTTGGAGGGATATGGGCCAAACGCAGGCGGGGGGGGGACTAGTGTAGACGGGACATGTTGGTCGGTGTGGGCAAGTTGGGCCGAAGGGCCCGTTTTCAAGCTATATGACTATGACTCTATAACACTGCTTGTATGAGAGGAGAAGCAGCAGAGTTTAGTCAAGACCCTCCAAATTAACCCCTTTCCCCTTCTATGGGAACAGCCACCCTGCCCATTTTTGGATAGCAGACTGTCCACCTAACCCTTTCACTGATCATTATTGCTGTCCCGAGTCTCTGCCTCGTCCATCCCATCACAATTATCCCGACCCGTAGACCTAGTTGTATCCAGCACCTCTATCCCAACAAGCAGCTAAAGAGTTGTAGCCTCAGTGAAGCCTCCCTGCCTGACTGGGAGCTAATCAGGCTGGCCTCTGCATGGGCACCAATTCAAACAGTTAAACACAATGGCATTCAAGCTTGGAAATGCAGCCTAATAAATATTGGAAATGTAATTAACTGCAATCCTCCCATAATTCGAAGGGGCCTCAGTAAGTGTTCATTCACTCCTTTTATAATCTGCTTCCCCTGGAGCTTTAGTTTAGTTTGGTTTTGAGATACAGCGCAGAAACAGGCCCTTCCGCCACTGAGTCCGCGCCGACCAGCGATCCCCGCGCACCAACACTATCCTTCACACGCTAGGGACAATTTATAATGAAACCAAGCCAATTAACCCACAAACCTGCACGTCTTTGGAGTGTGGGAGGAAATTGGAGCCATCGCAGAAAACCCGCACAGGTCACGGGGAGAATGTACAAAATCTGTACCGACAGCACCCGTAGTCAGGGTTGAACCTGGGTCTCTGGCATTGTAAATCTGCAACTCTACTGTTGCACCACTGTGCCGCCCTTATTAAGAGTTGTGCACTCTTTTCTTGGGCCACTCTCACCAGTGAGTCTAATCCCCTTTACCCTTGTTAACAAGGTAAAGTGGTTACATTTATAGATACAGCATGGAAACAGCCCATGGAGTCCACGTCACCCATCCATCCCACTTTTGCATCCATTCCCTACACACTAGGGACATTTTTTGTATTGACGGCAATTAACCTACAAACCAGCTCATCATTGGCCTGTGGGAAGAAACCGGAGTACAGGGAGAAATCCCGTGCATTCACGGGGAGAATGTGCAAACTTCACACAGACAGCGCCCGAGGTGAAGATCGAACCAAAGCCTCCGGCGCTGTGAGGCAGCAACTCTACCAGCTGCCCCACTGTGGCACCCTGTAAAGTAGTTACAGTAATCAGTTTTTTTTTTAAATTGGACTCCATGTGTTCTTCTTCTTATTGAGTCCACACACAAGATTAGAAGTTGTTCAGCCAGAGCTGAACACACTTCTCGGCATCTGCACAATGGTGTCTGTCTTGCGCTTCTTGTGCTTCTTGTGCGTGGTGGTGGAAAGATTGGTTGAAACAGGGCCGCGACGTGAACGCTCTTTCCTTGGCCCCACTCCATGTGTTGACAAAGAAATACAAAAGCTGCTGTTTTGTTTTCTTCTGGTTGAGTAATTGGCAGGTTCTGCCAAAACTGCGCACAAAATTCACACCTGTTTTACCGGTGGCAATTGATGCTGAGATTGCCTGCTGATCTAATTATCATATGCTGGAATGTGAAAGTAAGAATGAAAAGTTCATGCCCAAGTCGAAGGCCTACCTCTATTAGCTTTATCCCTTTTAAGCTGGAAGCATGTTTTAAGCCGTCAAAGCACTGTTTATCACTTCCAGCCGAACACACCAAGGCAGAGATTGACACAAAAGGCTGGAGAAACTCAGCGGGTCAGGCAGCTTTAAGAAAACTCCCTCCCACATCAAGGCCGATCATTGCAGGCCACAGGGATCTGGTACAGCCGGGGGCAACCATGATCGCACTGCATAGGAGGGGCTGGCTTGAGGGGCCAACTCCTTTTTTAATGTGTAGGAAGGAATTGCAGATGGTGATTTAAACTGAAGATAGACACAAAAGGCTGAAGTAGCTCAGTGCGACACGAGTAAAGGAATAGGTGAAGTTTCGGGTCGAGACCGTTTTTCAGACCCTGAAGATGGGTCTCGAGCCGAAACGTCACCTATTCCTTTTCTCCAGAGATGCTGCCTGACCCGCTGAGTTACTCCAGCTTATTGTGTCCATCTTTTTTAATGTACTTATGTCCAGGTTTTGTCACTCATTCTGATGTCAAAAAAATGTGCTCCGAGTGTCAGGGAGGAGATAATTCCTAAAACACCAGCAAAGTGACTTTGAAACCCGTTGTGACTAAAGCCTTGGGCAAATATATGATGTCATTTTGTAGAGGCACAGTAGATTGGCACAGTAGGGTGGCACGATGGCACAGCAGTAGAGTTGCTGCCTCACAACGCAAGAGACCCGGGTTCCATCCTGACTACGGGTGCTGTCTGTACGGAGTTTGTACGTTCTCCCCGTGACCTGCGTGGGTTTTCTCCGGGATCTCCGGTTTCCTCCCACACACCAAAGACGTGCAGGTTTGTAGGTTAATTGGCTTGGTAAAAGAAAAAAAGGTAAAATTGTCCCTAGTGTGTGTAGGATAGAGTTGGTATGCGGGGATCGCTTGTCGGCACCGACTCGGTGGGCCAAAGGGTCTGTTTCCGCTCTGTATCTTTACACCAAACTAAAATTGGAAATAAAAATGGAGGGTGATGTAAAATAAATGACCAGCCTATTCCACATTCACACAATGTGCAAATAATCTCCTTTAGTTTTATCAGTTGTGTTCAATTGTAGGTTTCCTCTTCATTCCTCTCTCTCAGTTTTGCAGGCAATGGGGTTTCTATGTCAGACTATTCCCTCCAACCACTCTCTTCCCAACACAAGGGCCCCTGCACTGTTAAGTCTGAAGGGTCTTGACTTGAAACGTCACCTATTCCTTCTCTCCACAGATGCTGCCTGTCCCGCTGAGTTACTGCTGCATTTTGTGTCTATTGCTGCAAGCAATCTCTGGTGAATCCAAGGTGATGGGTCTCAGTCATCGTGGTATTAATGCCTTCGTTGCCCATTTTTTGCACTGCAGAGCATCACAAAACCATTTTTCTTCAGTGAAGAGGGAGCAGCAGAGCGGAGATGTGAGTTTTCTGTGCCATTGCCACCACACTAGCTGTTAGCAGGTTCAATATCTGTCAGAAATTCATGCCACTCTATCCAACTGTCAAGCAGTTCAATAGTGCAGCAAGGATTGAAGAAATCTTTACTGGCCTTGAAGTTGCTGCCCATTATGTATTGACTCACCTCCACTGAGAACCAAATGCTTCATCTGCTTTCTACATCAAGGTGTAGGGGAACTCTTACTCACTGTCTCCAAGATGGTCTTAAAACCACAACAGCATTTAGGTTGCTATGTCAACCTATAAATATTTTATTTTGTTCTGTTTCAACCATTAGACAAATACATAGGAAGGAAACCAAGATCTAGCCCTCAGTCAAGCTGAGCATGTGAAGCAGGCACACCAGGGGTGCAGCAGAAGCAAGCGTTTAAAAAGGAAAAGCGTTCTCAAGAAAAGAGATACGGGACGTATTTGAACACGTGCAAATTGGGAAGGAGTCACAGTTGCTCTCTGTACAATGCCACTCCTCACCTTTCACAGCATCACTGTGCTGCTCCCCATTGCTGCCTTAAACATCCTTTCTGCGTTTACACTCGTTGTGCAGCCCAGTTTTCCGGGGTGCAAAGACCCGGTTATTCTCCAGCACCCACCCCTTCTCTCCAGAGATGCTGCCTGTCCCGCTAAGTTACTCCAGCTTTTTGTGTCTGTCTTCAGTTTAAACCAGAATCTGCAGTTCCTTCTTACACATTTTCCAGCCATGCCTGATGTGTAGAACGACTGAGGCCATTTGACTTTGCCGATCCATCCCTGTCCACGGACCGATGATAATTATCTACCCCGATATTTTAATAACTGACAGACGACAACGTAGCAAAGATTTCAATCCATCCTACATGTTCCGTATATCATCACTCTCCGTGCAACTTTGTCGGTGCCAGGACGTGGCCACACTTGTGTACTGCCTAGGTGAGGTCTGCGACAGGATTTTACCAGGTTGTATGCAAAACAAAGCGTTTTACTGTACCAAGGTACATATGGCAATGAAGTATCATTGAATCAATAAATCATTGAATTGAATCATTGAAGCTTTGCTTTGAATTGATTCATGGAATTGAATCATTGAATCATTGAATAAATAACTTTTCCTTCAAATCGCCTTTAAAGCTTCTTCCTCTAACGATAGAGGAAGATATCACTATCTTGGGAAAAAGATTCCGACTATCTACCCTCTCCATGCTTCTTATAATTTTACATAGTCAGGTCACCCTCATTCACTCCAAGGAAAACACTTAAACCTATACAATCTCTCTCCATAAACTAAAGTCCTCTAATCCAGACAACATCCTATGCTCTCTCTCTCTCTCTCTCTCCAGCACTGCCATATCCTTCCTCTTATGTGGTGACCCGAACTGCTCACAATACTCCATGTGCAGTCTCATCTGTTATAGATTCACAGTGTGGAAACAGGCCCTTCTGCCCAACTTGTCCACCTTGTTTTGTCCATTATGTCCCAATTTGTACATTCTGCACCACGACCTATGAAAGGAAGTGTGCCATATGGCTTCTTCACCAGCCCATCTTCCTGTGTTGTCACTGTGTTAGGCAACATTCCTTCGCTTCCTACCATTTACTGAACACACATACCTTTATATGACTTCTCCAAATGCATCACCCCACGCCTGTCGGGATTAAATTCTATCTACCAAAGCTCTGCCCCACTTTCTATCTGATCTACAGTATATGCTGCTGCAGCCGTAGCCAACCCATCTCTCTATCTGCAACATCACCAATAATTGTGTCAACTGCAAACTTATTAATCATATCTCCTATATTCACATTCAAGTTGTAATTATATATCGGAAACAACAAGCATCGCAGCACCAAGCCCTGTGATACATCACTGGTCACATACTTTCATTCAGAATAATATTCTTCCACCACGAGCATGTGCCTTTTGTCACTAAGCCAGCTTTGCTTCCCACTGGGCAACCCACCGTGGATCCCATGCGCCTTAACCATCCTGTACCAGCTCACCATGCAGGGCTTTGTCAATTGCCGTACACAGGAAGCGCCAGAAATGAAATAACCTGCGACTGTTAACCGTGAGGTGGTACAGTGAAGCAGCAGTAGAGTTGCTGCCTTACAGTGCCAAAATCTCGGATTCAATTCTGACTACGGGTACTATCTGTATAGAGTTTATATGTTCTCCCTGCGACTGTGTGGTTTTTCTCCGGGTGCCCCGGTTTCCACCCACACTCCAAAGACGTATAGATTTGTAGGTCAATTGGCTTCAGTGAGAATTGTAAATTGTCCCTAGTGTGTCGGATAGTACTAGTGTATGGGTATTGCTCGTTGGCAGGGACTCGGTGGGCCGAAGGGCCTGTTTCCGCACTGTATCTCTAACCTAAACTAAACTAAATTAATTGCTCATTTACAGTCAGTAGTAAGCACCAATGGTGCTACCACCCTCAGCGAAGGACAACAGTGTCACCACATCCCATGAGATGCAGCGGTGAATCAATGCACAACCTGAGCCAAGGGCAAGATCATTCTCAGCAAGAGTCCAACGCTGAACAATGCTTAGTGAGTGCTGATATTGTTACCGTACTTAGGAAGATCCACCAATGATATTGTGCTCAGTGAGAGTTAATGGTGAAATAATATTCATTGAGAGTCAGCCACAAGACAGGCTGGCGAAAGGCGACTGGAATTGTACTCAGTTGGAGTCAATAGTGACATTGTACTGATGTAGAGTCAATGTTAAACCTAGATAGTGAAGGTGAGTGGTGAAACAGTGCTGAGTATGAGTGTGCTGGGACACATGAGTGGCAAGGGTGTGGGGTAAAATTGTGATTTGGGGAAACTGTATTGTATGTATGTATAGCCTCCGAGAATGTTGGATGGAGCTTAGTAAGGATCATGTATTGTATATATTTATTTTTCGAATAAAGTCTATTTTGAAATGTAACAAAAAAAAATGAAACCATACTCAGTCAGTGGTGAAACCGTGCTCAGCAGAAAGCCATGGTGATAGTTCTACTCAGAGTTGGCATGGGCAAGTTGGGCCAAAGGGCCTGTTTCCATGCTGGATAGACACAAAAAAGCTGGAGTAACTCAGTGGGACAGGCAGCATCTTTGGAGAGAAGGGAAGGTCGAGACTGCATGACTCTACGACTCTAAGATGCACGGTGGAAAAGCAGATAAGGCTTTGTTTGGGGAGAAAAACGGTGAATTCAGGCGATGGTTGACTGATCCTGGTGGCCTCCAGCATTCAGAGTGAACAGGGAGAGGGACACAGAGCTCTGGTGATATTCCATACACAACCTCTCCTGTGAAATGTCATGCAACCCCACTTTACGGCGCCTGCCCGTTCCGTATTAAAAAGAAAGGCGAAACCATATCGCACACATTGTTTCCTCGTTCCTTGGCTGAACGTTGCGATTCGGCTCAGCTTGGCGCTGGTTTGAGCTGGCAACATGTAGCTGGGAAGGGGTTAAAACAGCTGGCATTCCCATTACCTCAGCGGCTGCATCCGCTCCATACAGTGCGCGACATTCTTATTCCAGCATTGCGTCAGAGGAGAAGCATTCATCCCGAGCAGCAGGGATTTAACATTTAAGCCCACAGCAACCAAATTACATCCGTCAGATCCAGCTGGTCTGTGTTCAGGCCTTACACCTGCTTTACTCTATTATTTGCATCACGAAGAGACAGGCCATCCATTTGGAGACAGGCAACCTTTAAGGCTCATGGTGAGCTGAGAAATTAACTCAATTTTCTTTGCATCCAAATAGTCCCTTTTATTTTTGCCGGTGACTCTTGCGATAAAGAACCCAGTTGTGCAAGGTGGGCCCCAGATTCCTTGGCCTTTGCTGTCGTTTGGCAGTGACAAGGCTTTGTTGGCCCAGAACTGGAAGAACCAGCCTGAGTTCCTGCTCTTGTGACGCCGGCTGGAGGCCCAGACTGGGTTCAGCTGCATTGATTCTCCTCTCCCATTTTCAACAACTCAAGCATGGCCTACACTAACAAGCTGCGGTCGGGTCTACTGCAGAGGGGGATGTATCGCATCGCTGAATTCTATCCTTGTGAGAGGCCGTATCTTCAGAGAAACTGACGGGGGAATTAGACATTTAAAAAATGTTGTCTGAAGTGCAAACCTGAGACTATTCCCCGGGGAAAAGTGACGCCACGCATCCAAAGGTGCTAATGTGTTGGGAGGAACTGCCGATGCTGGTTTACACCGAAGATAGACACAAAATGCTGGAGTAACTCAGCTGGATAGGTCTCAACCCGAAACGTCACCCATTCCTTCCCTCCAGAGATGCTGCATGTCCCGCTGAGTTACTCCACATTTTGTGTCTATCTCCAAAGGTGCTAACGTTATCAGTGTATCTAATCTCACTGCGGTGGCATTGGGGACAAGTATTTGACTGGAACCAAGGGCAGCAAGAAACGCGGGACCTCATGGATCCATTCATCAGATGGACATCAGAGGCTACAGTAGGGCTTTGAGGCTTGGCTGGATGTATCCTGGAAGTGTCATTGTGTGAGCTCCTGGCTGGAGTCACTCTGCCTCCATTACCCCTGTGGTGCACTGCCCTACCACACCAATTGAACAATAAACCAATGCTTCAGATCAAGGACAGGTGGACCAGATTGAGTAATTCTCGACTATGATTCAAACAGGTTATTTTCCCATCATCAATGTAATGCGTCACAACCAATTCTTACTTCCATTCTGGACAGTAATTTTTAATTCCTGGACAAAGCTGGAAGGTGGGCAACTTCCTGATCTCCTGATCTCCTGATTCCCCAACTCCAGTGCATGACAGGGTTCAGAGGGTCAGGAAGAGTCCTAGTTTGATCAGAGAGGCATGCAAAGTGTTTATCCGAGGCTGCATCAGGTGCGTGTCCAGGCTTTGGATGATCAGAACTTTAGGTTGGACTCTTTGCTCCTGGCCTCTCATCCAGTGACCTCCAATGAAAGGTACAGAGCTGTTGTCAACATAGTTAATTAGTTTAGTTTATTGTCACGTTACCGAGGTACAGTGAAAAGCTTTTGTTGCGTGCTAACCAGTCAGCGGAAAGACAATACATAATTACAATCGTGCCATTTACAGTGTACCGGTACATGATAGAGGGAATAACGTGCATATCTTTAGTGCAAGATAAAGCCAGTAAAGTCTGATCGAAGATAATTCGAGGGTCAGCAATGAGGTAGATAGTGGTTGAGGACTGCTCGCTAGTTGTGGTATGATGATTCAGTTGCCTGATAACAGCTGGAAAGAAACTATCCCTGAACCTGAAGTCTGAAGAAGGGTCTCGACTCAAAACGTCACCTATTTCCTTCGCTCCATAGATGCTGCCTCACCTGCTAAGTTTCTCCAGCATTTTTGTCTACCCTGAACCTGGAGATGTGCGTTTTCACACTTATATACTTTTTGCCCGATGGGAGAGAGGAGCAGTTGCCAGGCCCGCGAAAGGTCCTGATCTGAAACATTGTTGTCTGTCTATTCCCTCCACAGATGCTGCCTGACCTACTGAGTTTCTCCAGCACTTTGTGGTTTGCTCAAGATTCCAGCATTTGCATTTTCTTGTATCCCCACCAAAATAAGTTATTCAATCCATCCAACGTGAGCTAGCTACAAAAACATCATCCAGTTGTCCTTCTCCCCCCTTACTCTTCGTAGCCCAGCTGTGGATACTTTCCCTTTACAAGGAGTTGCCCAGTTTTCAAAGTTGCTGTTGAATCTGTCCTCCAGTAACACTGAAGGACTCGAATAAAGGATAGAGCAGAGGAGGACCTGGTTCTAACCACTGTCCTTAGCTCAGCTTATAGCCACTTAAATGACACGTCACAGGGGATGGAATGAACCCGGGTAAAAATCAGAAAAGGAAGGGAGAAAATGGCAGAGGAAATAAAGATGAACAAGCAGCTGGCAGTGTGTTTAAAGCTATTTCAATGTTGGGTTTTGCCCTTGGGGCATGGGTTACAATCAGAAGCAGTTGATTGAATTGCTGCTCTGCAGTTCTCTGGCAACCAGCAATTACTCCCCAGGCTCTCATTACCATCCCCACTTACTACTTAATGCCACAACTGGGAGAAAGGTTGCTGCAGAACGGGAACAGCTTCATCGCAGTAATTACTGCGGGTGAACCGGGAACCAGAGGACATCAGTTTAAGGTGAGAGGGGAAAAGATTTAATAGAATCCGAGGGGCAACCTTTTCACACGGTGGACATATGGAATGAGCTATCGGAGGCGGTAGTTGAAGCAGAAACTATAACAACATTTAAAAGGCATTTGGACAGGTACAAGGATAAGACAGGTTTAGAGGGTTATGGGCCAAATGCGGGTAGGGCTAGTGCAGATAGAATCATAGAATGATACAGTGTGGAAACAGGCCCTTCGGCCCAACTTGCCCACACAGGCCAACATGTCCCAGCTACATTAGTCGCACCTGCCCGCATTTGGTCCATATCACTCCAAACCTGTCCTGTCCATGTCTATCCATGGGGATCTTGGTTGGCATGGGCAAGCTGGGCCGAAGGGCCTGTTTCCATGCTGAATGACTCTATGACTACAATGGGGAAGTTGCAAGGTTTGTGTACACAGGGTCTATATTCAGATGTCAGTGATAGTAGATGAGGTGAACGCAGGAAACATACCTCCCCACTCATTCACTTCCCTCTGCCTCCTTGGTGGTGCTGACAATGAGGCGCAGTTCAACTGATACCAGCTGCCTCTGGACACCCTCACAAGGAAATATTCAAATCTGGGCCCAGAACACTCTAGTGAAGACATCCATTTCATGCTGCCCTCACTGAATTAGAAACATCTAAGGCATATTCAACTCATTGTGTTCATTCAGTATTGTGAGCAATTGTGGGCCCCATATCTGAGGAAGGATGTGCTGGCTCTGGAGAGGGTCCAGAAGAGGTGTACAAGAATGATCCCAGGAATGAGTGGGTTAACATATGTTGAGCGTTTGACGGCACTGGCCCTATAGGGCAGCTGTGGAGATGTTTCAGGTTGACGTACACTGAGCTGAAATGTTAGCCCCTGTATATTTTCTCCATCTGCCGATGCTTCCTGATTTGCAGAATATTCCCAGTAATTTCTGCAGATTATGGGGAATTGCAGTGTGTGGAGTTCAATAGGAAAGGCACAGGAGGATGGATAGACATACTGGCTGGGAGAGCAGGGAAAGAACTTGAGCGACTCGGTACAAATTGGCCTTGCGACTGAGTGTTCCTGCTCAGAAAATGCCAAGAGCAAGAATAAAACATTTGCTCCACCGAGAAGTGATCTGTGTTACTGCAAATGAGCAGAGTGCAGTTTTCTGAACTCACTCACTAACCCCTGACAGAAAACTGCATATGCACTTGTCAAACAACAATGGGTTTGGACTTCCTTATGATGACATCCACAGTCAAACAGGCACTTAACCTTACTGCTCGAGTTCACACATTGAAGCAGGTAGAGGAAATGAACAAGGAAATGCTAAAAGAATAAATAGCCAGATGATATTCCGGAGTGTGAATCACAGAAGTGCCATTCTGTTTTGGCAGGAGCAGGGCCGACACACAGGCCAGTGTGGAAGATCAGCTTCAGCAAAGATCAGGTGAGCTGATTGAATTGTTTCTGAGGTGGAAGCTCAATGTAAGATCACTGGTGCGGAGATCGTGGAGTCGATGGGCCAAAGGGCCTGCTTCCGCACTGCATCTCCAAACAAAACTAAACATTTCTGCAAGAATGTCACTGAGATAACACGTTCGACAGGAAAATCTCTGGCAAGCGGCTCTTCGCAACAGGACTGCCACTGGCCAAATGGAACCACATCCCTGAAGGAACATCACTGAATCAAGCAGGATTGCATCCAAGGAGGAGTGTCAGAAACAACGCCAGCAGGACCAGAACGGACGGGGAAACCAGATATCCTGGGAGTCACTGGGGAAGTGGAGTCATATCCCAGTGGGATGTGGACGTCAACCCAGTCAGAGTAACACTGGCTGCAGTGGGCCGTTATCACACAGACCATCACTGCCACCGGAGAAAACACCTCCCAGAATGAGTCAATGGCACAAGGAGCCATGTTGCAGCAGCACAGAGGTTAATGTGTGGAACAGTCGCGAGGCAGGAACCATATTCCAGCAGGTCCAAAACTTCAGGAGGAAACACCAGTTTCAGAAGAATGGAGCAAACAGTTGGGAATAAAACAAAACATCTTGTAGCAATAACATTCTTTAAGACCTGATCTCAGCTTGTTATACAGCTTGTTTTTCAGCAAACTCCACGGACTGCATTGAGACTCAAAACCTGAAGTTGTTTGTACAGTGAAAGATTTAATGACCATCCCGGAAAGCAAAAACATAAGCTTTAAGTATTTTTTATTTAATCTGTTCGGGGAGGAATCACCATCAGAACAGTTGATTATTGAATGATCAGCTTGTTCAGTACTTCATGTCCTTGGCAGCTTTTAAATGGGATTCATTTGCCCAAAGCAATTTAACCATCATCATGTGGGACATGGGTTATTTTTGCTAATTAAATTAAAAAGGCAAGTTATTGGCTGAGATTGTAATCGGGTTTGACTGCTGCTTCATGCGTGGCCCAGTGAGGAGCTAAGCGGGCAGAGCTGGAGTGGTCCGTCCGCGCTTGTTAGCATGTCTCTCTCTGCAGGGGAACAAGGCCTACATTTGGACCTGGAAAGGGGAAAGGACATCACCATCTTCCTTGGTTGATGGTGCAACACACAGTGCGTGTGTGTCCGTGTGTGTATATAGACCCAGGGCAAGGGCAGCATCAAATTCAACGGCAGCTTCCCTTACAGTTGTGCAGTTGGCATTAATTGTCTCAGTTTACATAAGAACAGCGTCAAGGAATGATGTGACAGGCATTACCCAGGCCTTGTGGAACCATAGACCAGGCAGCAGGCAATATCTGCTGAGGAAAGGGATAATGAAGAAAGATAGACAAATAGACTCAAACGCTGGAGTAACTCAGCGGGTTAGGGAGCATCTCTGGAGAATGTTTGAAGAAGGATTCCAACCTTAAAAAAGTCATCTTTGCGTTTTCTCCGGAGATGCTGCCTGACCCGCGGAGTTACTCCAGTATTTTTGTGTCTATCTTTGGGATGAACCAGCATTTGCAGTTCCCTCCTACACGATGAAGAAACTGATCAGATTCAGATTAGTATATGGTCATATACTGAGGTGGATGATCAGCCATGATCATATTGAATGGTGGTACAGGCTCGATGGACCGAATGGCCTACTCCTGCACCTATTTTCTATGTTTCTATGTTTCTATATACACCATGGTGAAATTCTTTGTTTGCATGAAAGTCACAGAGTAAACGGTGGTGATAAATAATACAATAAATACGACAAGTGTTTATCAGCAGAATGGTGCAAGATTGTAGTGCAAATCTGAGTTTTCATGACTTCAGGAGTTACCAAAGCATATCAGACGCCACTGAGTACTTTTCAACAGTGGTTACTCTTGTAGGATTGTAATAGTTAATTCAGAATACCAAGATTCCATAGATTGCATTGGGGATGATCAAATAATGTACTTTAGTGACTTTGTTTCGGGGCAAATATTGATCAAGGCACCAGAGAGAGCTTCACGGTTCATATTCCCAACAGAGACATTGGACCTTAGTTTAGTTTAGATATACAGCGTCGAGAATGGCCCTTCGGTCCACTAAGTCCGCGCTGACCAATGATCACCCGTACACTAGTTCAATCCTACACGCTATGGACAACTTACAGAAACCAATTAACCTACAACCCGCACGTCTTTGGAATGTGGGAAGAAACCAGCCCACCCAGAGAAAACCAAAGCGGTCACAGGGAGGACGTGCAGACTTCGTACAGACACCACCCGTAGTCAGGATGGAACTCGGGTCTCTGGCACTGTAAGGCAGCAAATCTACCGCTGTACCACTGTGCCGACCTGTATATCTCCTGGACTGGGCCTTGGCCTAACAACCCATAATGAGAGATCAACAGCGTCTTAAATTAACTGGATCACGGAAGGTGCAACATTTAAACACGGCATAGTTTAGTACAATCAATAGCTCACTGGAGGTGCCTGAAGGCAGATGCAGGTTTGCATCTGCTGTGTTAATAGGCAATGAGCAGTGGGGAGTCGTTAAAGTACAGCTCAGGCCGTACCCATCTGGATATTTTTAATTGACTTTATCCAAATCTCTTCCGTGCACTGCCCGAACACTGATGATTCCCCTGCAGACTTTTAAAGCGGGGATTGACAGATTCTTCATTAGTGTGGGTGTCAGGGGTTATGGGGAGAAGGCAGGAGCATGGGGTTGAGAGGGAAAGATAGATCAGCCATGATTGAATGGCAGAGTAGACTTAATGGGCCGAATGGCCTAATTCTTGAATATATTATGAACTACTTATTAACATGAACAGACAGGGGCTATGATGCATGATCAGCAACCTGAAATACTAACCTGTCTCTCTCTCTCAGATGTTAACTGATATGCTGGTCAGTTCTGGCATTTTCTGTTTAGATATTGTATGAGTATGTCCTGTAATTAGTAGGAAATGTTTCAGACTATTGACACTATCAACCAGCAGGCAAATAAGCACCATGCTAATGCTGGGCTGTATGAAGTGCCCTCTTGCAGTCATTGCCTACAGCTCATTGAATAGAGAATTGAAGAAGGTCCCATGTATAGTGTTTCCCTTTGTACACAATGGAGACAGAAGCCATTGAACCTTGCAGGTTGTTTTCTTTGAGTTAAAGTTAAATGAAGCGGCAGATCTGGGAGTAGGTGTTCTGTCTACCCAATGCACCTTGTGTATTGAACTGTAGTTCAGCTTCGAGTCATGGCAACATTGGCGGAGCGCATTGGTAACTATTCCACCTCCTTAAACATTTACTTTCTCCACCACCTGAGCACGGTGACCAGAGTGTACATCATTGAGTGGATGTACAGCTGTGAATTTTCCAAGTCTTCTTTGACTTCTTTAGGGGCAGCACAGTGGCGCAGCGGTAGTGTTACTGCCCTCCAATGCCAGAGACCCGGGTTCGTTCCTGACTATGGGTGCTGTCTGTACAGAGTTTGCACGTTCTTCCTCTGACTGCGTGGGTTTTCTCCGGGTTTCCTTTGATTTCCTCCCACACTCCAAAGACATACTGGTTTGTAAGTTAATTGGCTTCTGTAAAATTGTAAATTGTCCCTAGTGTGTAGGTTAGTGTACGGGGTGATCGCTGGTTGTCATGGACTCGGTGGGCTTTAGGGCCTGTTTCAACTCTGTATCTCTAAAGCCTATAGAAAGCATCTCTCAAGCCCTCAACATCCACCACCTTGGGCAAGGGCAGTAGATGAATGGCATCCCCACCATGTGCAAGCAGCCCCTTCATGACACGTTGTGATATGTCTTGGACATGCAATAGTTGCACCTTATCCAACACAACTGTGGGAGTACTTACACTACACATGCTCAAAGGTTCATGAAGGAGGCTTAACACCATCTGCTGAGAGTGAATGAGAATAAATAGTAAGATTAAACGAGAACTTACCAGTTCGAAGTTTGATCGTTATTTTATGAGGAGTACGTTGAGGGAATACATGAAGAACCCCGCCAGGACGCATGCGTGTCATTCTTCAAAGCAGCGGTGTGAAATCACAGATAACTGTAATGACTGAACATAGTAAGATTAGAGAAGAAAATACCAGTTGAGTATATGATCAAGGGTGGGAGCGGAGGGCACGTATTCCCTCAACGTACTCCTCATAAAATAACGATCAAACTTCGAACTGGTAAGTTCTCGTTTAATCCATACTATTTTACTTCGGAGTCACGTGAGTGACTACGTGAAGATTTCAAAGCTCTGTGATTTCATGCCGTGGAAACGAGTCCATGCATCACATCTGCCTTAATTGACTGTGGGAGGAATTGTGTTAACATGTTTAGACATGAATCCAACATTGAAATCCATGATAAATTGTTAACAACAAATTATAGCCCCTATTTATGGGGTGAAATTATATTACAGAACTTAAAATTGACTCTGCAAAGTTCCAGGTTTAATTACTGGTTTGTGGTAGAATAGTTGGAACATTTTCCCCTTATCTATCCTGCTGTCTCGAGGATTTGGTCCATTGGTACATCCAACTCCATAGCTGCCGATGTAGCTGCAGCCCTGGTGGAATAAGATTTGAATATGTTAGTATCCACCCCAGCTGTTGTTAAAACCTGTTTCAGCCATCTGGAAATAGTTTGAACCGACACTCTTTTGTGGGTTGTTTGTGGCTGATTAGTAGTGCCATCTCATAGCCTCAGATGTTTTTGGTGTTCTCCATATATAACAATAATTGTCTTATTATACAGAGACGATATCTGTAGGGTAATCCCTAAATTCTATTTTGAGGCCTGATGATCCCGGTCTGTTCTGTTTGACTAATTCGTAATATGAAACGTTATATTCCTGTTGAAGAAGTCATATAGTCCAGCCTTAACTTATGTACGACTGTACCCTTAGTGCCGTGACCAAAGCCATCAGCATGACTGTTTTGTGCGTCAGTCTTTGCAGGGACAGAGCTGTTGCTGGAGACCAATTCCTTAGCAACGTTAGGGCAACACTCATATCCCATTTTCACCCAATTGTATGGTGGCTGTTACAGCTAGTTTGGCCAACTCCAAAGTTATGCCCACAATTAGTATGATCATATGATTATGTATTTGGTAGAGCTCTATACTGCCAGAGCTGCCCCATCCAGTTGAATTTAAAAAAAATAACGTTTGTGATTTCCATGATAAATTCATGTGTAAGTGTGATCCCACTTACGGGGCTTGTGCCTTCAGCTGCTGCTGGCTCCCGCAACTTTGCGGTCCTCCCCAGCCAGCTTCACTCGCAGCACTTGTGGACACTATTTTGTCCAGCTTCCCCTCCTGTGTAAAACAGCGCGGGGAACAAAAAACTACCGCAGAGTAAGTCACTTACCTGCAGGTCGCGGTTTCAAACTTACCGCTGCGGGGGAACGCTCCACCCCGCCTGTCGTTTCGCAAGCGTGAAAGCGATATGACACGCATGCGTCCTGGCGGGGTTCTTCACGTAGTCACTCGCGTGACTCCGAAGTAAAATTGCAGCTTTGCCAAAGATATATCTATATCGTGAGTGACATTTCTAAAAACTGAATGCACCTATTTTTTGGCTGATGATGGACACAAAATGTTGGAGTAACTCTGCGGGTCAGGCAGCATCTGTGGAGAACATGGATAGGTGACGTTTCACAGAGTGCTGGAGTAACTCAGCGGGTCAGGCAGCATCTGTGCAGAAAAGGAATGGGTGACGTTTCGGGTCAAGTCCCTTCTTCATCCCTACGCTGTGCCAGACTTCGGTAGCTCGTCACTTTTACAATTGCACTACCATTCACCCTTGGAGACTTGGCCAGTTTCACATGTACTACGAGAAGGTTTAACTTCCTGATATTCGCTTCCTTACTGTGGAGTAGAGCTTGGTGTGCATTCCTGACACCTCCCAGCGAAATGCCTGAGCACAATGAGAAGGAGTCCATTGATAAGCTTTGCTTTTGTAAGTCAATGTGCTGAGGCTGAGCCACTGTGCTAGTTCACCACCGCCCCTTCCATAAGGGTGCAGCCTAATGATAGACTCTGCACAACACTGAATGCTCAGGAAAGGTACTAGAGTTCAGCTTTCCTTGCTCAACATTAATCTGTACGGATTGCTTTGTGGGTTGGGTGGAGAGATGGGTGTGGCATGAATGTAGACAATACAAAGCCATTTCTTTGAAAATGATATCAAAAAAATACCGTGCAAATGACGACTGGTGGATTTAATTTGTCCCACTAATCGTTGACTGATTCTTTTACTGTTGCAAGCAACACACTGAGGCACATTGAGAAACACTGGACCTTAAATCCTTCGTAGAAGAAAATACATAAACAGCACTAACTGGATTTTATAGAGTACCGATTATTTATTCAATCACCATGAGCAATGAAATTCATCAGGTCTGTTTACATACTAGTAATAAAATCTCTAGAATTTAGTGTTAGCTTTATACTACCTCAGGGTTTCTTGGGCCCCATTTGTTTGCATTTAGTACAGTTGTGTCCCAGAGCTGTGCTAGTTGTTTCTGCTGTGAAACCAGGCAGTGTCACAGAGTCACCTGCTGCGGCCCGTCTGCCAGCCAAGGATTGCTACACAAGGTGCTAAGTGCACTGTTGCCACAACATGCTTCCCAGCTCCAAGCAACTGCAACAAATCCACTGCAGAATACGTTTGTGGCTCCGCTGTGTGGGGTGGGAAATCAGAGCAGCCAGCATTTTCCCCAACCAGTTTGGAGGCTGCACACGGAAATCTGTGAAGCGTTTGGCTTATTTAACCTTTGCTGCTGTTGTATTGCCATAAGTTTGCTATTAGTCTCCCCTTCTTTTTGTTGCAGCTCCCAGAATCAAGCTCTACAGTCATTAACCAGGTCCATTCATGAGGACAAGACATATGAGTGCAATACTACAGAGTTCATGTCTATGTGGAAGTGCTGCATTAAATACCGGCCACTGTTGGAATTAATTTGCCTGTGCGTGTGCATGTACATGTGTGTTTCAATGCATGTCCACATTGATAAATGCAGTGTGCTGCTGTCCATTTACATGGATACACCAATCTAGTGCAGTTTGGTTGCATCTCAGATTCTTTTGGGAACAACTCTGCAAAGAGTTGTGGATGTAGCTCAGTCCATCACATAGACCAGACTGCCCATCAACACAATCAAAGGTGTCCCACCCCTGTCATTCCTTCTTCTCCCTGCTCCTGTACGGCAGAAGGAATGTCAGCTTCAAAGCACACACTACCAGGCTCAGGAACAGTCCCTTCTCCTCTGTTATCAGGCTTCTGAACGGTACTTCCATAAGCTGGGGTACAGTCCGTTGAGCCCAAAGCTTTGGGTAAATATATTATGTCATTTTGTAGAGGCACAGTAGATTGGCACAGTAGGGTTGCACGATGGCACAGCAGTAGAGTTGCTGCCTCACAACTCAAGAGTCCCGGGTTCCATACTGACTACGGGTGCCGTCTGTACGGAGTTTGTACGTTCTCCCTGTGACCGCGAGGGGTTTTCTCCGGGATCTCCGGTGTCCTCCCACACTCCAAACATGTACAAGTTTGTAGGTTAAATATAAATTGTTCCTAGGGTGTGTGGGATAGTGTTAATGTGCGGGGATCGCTGGTTGGTGCGGACTCAGTGGGCCGAAGGGCCTATTTCCGCAATGTATCTCTAAACTAAACTACAAACTAATTGAAACAACAATATTGTCACAGAATCATACAGCACAGAATCAGGCCCTTCAGCCCACTGAGTCCACACCACCACTGACCACCCAGTCACAATAATCCACAGATCATGTAAGTAAGGCATGGCCAAATTGGTGCCTTTTAAAAGTATCTTAATAAGGAGAGGATTAGTGAGCTAATTGCCCAAAGACAGACAGACAGACGTGGAGGCAAGTTCATCATTTTTACATTACGACCTCCTCTAAACTGATATTCACATTGTTGACTAACAGTGTAACTGATCGTACATACTTCCTAATAGTTGAGGCTCAAGCTCCCAGTGTCAGGACAAGTAATGAACGCTTCATCCGGCCAAAGAACCTGAGAGCCTCACGTGTTGGTGATTCCTCAATGAACACTCCCCATCCGCCATCCCCATCCAATTAGTTTTGGACGTCTGTGGCCAGCAGTGACTTTGCTCCCACCTTAGAGTCACAGAGTGACAGAGCACCGAAACTGGCCCAACTCATCCACGCTGACCAAGATGCCCCATCTAAGCAAGTCTCATTTGCCTGCACCTGACCGATATATAGAGTCATGGTGAGCTAGTTTGTAGACAGACGTGAAAAGAAAATTTACTGTGCTAACCATTCCCTCTCCGAAGATGAATCTGTAGGTTTCATCAGTTGCAATTAGTTTTCTTATTACAGGTATTGCTGGACTTGCACATTAGACACTTGGATAGGTGGAAGGCTGGGAAGGTTTAGAGGGATATGAGTCAAATGTGTGCAGATGAGACTACCTTAGTGGGGCATCTTGGTCAGCATGGCTGGGTTGGCCGAAGGGCCTGTACAACTCTGGCTCTACAACTGGCTATGGAACAGTTGTACTACAATGCTGAACACTCTATTCTGCACTCTTTTCCTTTGCTCTACCTATTGTACTTGAGGTTGGCTCGATTGTATTAAATTGCATTGATTGTAACATATGATTTGACTGGATGGCATGCAAAACAAAGCTTTTCACTGTACCTCAGTAATACATGACAATAATAAGCCTAATCCTGAACCATCCTTATCTGTAAGTGGAGACTGGGAACCCAGTAAGAACCAAACAGAATCCCGGAATCCAGGACAACAGACCTTCATGGTCAGATCAAGATCCTTGCACTTACAACAACTGGGACTTGAAAATGGCGCCAAACTGGCGACTCTGTATACTGTCTCAGTGTACTGCTGCTACACACTTGTATTGTATCTAAGATGATTGTCTAATATGCATCGAAGTGCTTATGTATAGAGATACTTGTACTGAACTGTATACAAAAATGAATTTCATTGTACTTTGGTACATGTGACAAATAAAGGACCATACCACACCATACTGGACTCTGAGCCGAGCAATCCCAACAAGTTTACCTGTTGCGCCTACTGGCTGTGACAGATTAATGTGCCACTGAGATGGCATAAAGGAGGCGTTAGATAGCAGCCGTTGCCAAAGCTTTAACCCATTACTTATCTTTACAGCTGCTTGCAAACCTCCTGCGTACTTCTAGCATTTACCGTGACCTTTCAGAATTATTTTTGTTAACTACTCTGAGATGTGCAATTATTTTTATGATGTTAGTGCTCTGTGGGGCACTACACTTAAAGGTCTCTGTGAGCATCTGTAATCGACTGCATGAAAGTGGCCCATCAAGATATTGTCACCTCAGCAGCCTGGCGGTCCTTGCTCCCAGACCAGCAGCTTGTTACTGCAGCAACCTCATCCGTGGAGTCTGAGCAAAATGATCTAACAAGTGCTTGCAGCCACTTCGCAGAGACGGTTCATTGTACTGAACGTTACACAGTGGTACTTGTACCGATACACTGCAACTCATACCCACCTGCTCTCAGTTATCTTCTCTTGTGACTCTGTCCCTTTCTCACTCAGCGTTTTGCTGTTGGATTTCTTGCTTGCTTTCTGCGTTTGAGAAGAAACAACACAGTCATTTTTACAGCAGGGTGTACAATACACACCCAGTTTAAGTCATGTCATGGTCTGTGCTCTCACTCCGTCCCCGTTACTGCAGCAAATTGCCCTTTGCCAATTTAGTTATCCATGCAGTGGCATGGTGGTGCAGCGGTGGAGTCACTGCCTTTCAGCGCTAGAGACCCGGGTTCCATCCTGTCTGTACAGAGTTTGTACATTCTCCCTGTGACCTTGTGGGTTTTCTCTGGGCGCTCCGGTTTCCTCCCACACTCCAAAGACATGCAGGTTGGTAAGTCAATTTCCCAGTTGCCAGGGGCCTAGGATTCCTGCCCTAAATGTCTCAGACTTGCCCTGTAAAGAGCTCCTCCAGCCCTATCTCTTTGACCAAGCTTCTGGGACCTCAGCCCAATGTCCGTAACGAGACTTCATGTCAAATTGTGTTTTGTGTAATTCTTGTGAAGCACATAAGGAGAATTTTGTTACATTACGGATGCTTTAAAAATAGAAAAATAGAAGTCAGCCATGATCATATTGAACGGTGCTGGCTCGAATAGCCTACTACATCACTTGTTTCTCTATGTTTCCATGTAACAACAAGTGACCCGAAATGTCATCCATTCCTTCTCTCCAGAGATATTGCCTGACCCGCTGAGTTACTCCAGCTTTTTGTGTCCATCTTCGGTTTAAACCAGTATCTGCAGTTCCTTCATACATATTTCTTGCACTACATATAGTTAGATTAATCACCTGACCATCATAATGTAGTTATGGGATCTTGAAGTATGTAAATTGACTGCCGGGTCTATCTACACTACAACACTGAGGACATCTCAAACAGTATTTCATGAGCTGTAAAGTGCTTGGAGACATCCCGTGGTCTTAAAAAGCTCTGGATAAATGCATGTCTTTCAAGTCTTACTTTTATCACCATACTGCGCTTCCCTATTTAATGATTCAGTGAGAACTTCAGAATCAACGGGGACAGTGAGTCTCAATAGTCGTTAGAAGTACAGCCACGCCAGATCGCATGTTTCTGGTGCATGGAGTGCAGAACCCCCAACAAATGCCACACTGTGAGGTGACTGCTTGATGGAGATGTTGTCAGCAAGAGGCACCAGCATCAGCCCAGCTGGGATGGGTCGTGTGGTGGGATCCGCACAGCAGAGCCAGCGAGGAATCTTGAAAATGCAAAATTGAATGAATTAATCCTCTTAAATTTAACTAAGTCTCACCCAGTGAGGCAGGAAAGATTAGCGGTGAGGGAGTGCCCCCTCTGTGGTAAGCTGTCCAAGAAAAGCTCTGAAGCTTTCTGTACGTGCTGGTGGGCCCAAGTATCTCACAGGCTGAGAAAGTGGTTGGAGAGGGGAGGAGGGAAACATTTATAAAATATGCCTTTTCTCTTTGTGTCAAGTTACCTCCCAGCCCGTCCTGACGCAACCGTGCAAGACTGTGCCTCTATCAGTCAATCAGCATCCCCAGGCACGGATATCAAACCTCACGCTGCCTCGGCAAGGCCAGCAGCATAATCAAGGACGAGTCGCACCCCGGTCACTCCCTCTTCTCCCCTCTCCCATCAGGCAAAAGGTAGAGAAATGTGAACATGCACACCTCCAGATTCAGGGACAATTTCTACCCCATTGTGATCAGGCAACTGAACCATCCTACCAACAACTTGGAGAGCAGTCCTGAGTTACTATCTACCTCATTGGTGACCCTCGGACTATCTTTGATCGGACTTTATCTTGCATTAATGTTATTCACATTATTCCCTTTATCGTGTATCTGTACACAGTGGATGGATGGATTGTAATCATGTATTGTCTTTTCGCCAACTGGTTAACACGCGACAAAGGCTTTTCACTGTACCTCAATACACGTGACAATAACCTAAACTCAAACGCAAAAAGCCAAATGGATTGCTTCATTGCCTCACTCCAAAGACTCCTTGTATTGAGCTTAGAGAATCGTTTTGTTTTGAAGCTTTTACCTTCTCCAGTTCATCCAGAATCATGAAAGGACGATAACAGTGTGAGGGAGGAGCAAGTTCAATGTTCCGAAATGCCGCGTAACCTCTCTCTGCTCTCTGGATGATCGGAACGGGAGCGGAGTCTTCCTCTTCTACGGAACAGAAAGAGAGAGATTTAGCTCTTAGGGCTGATGAAATCAATGGATATGGAGAAAAAAACAAGAACGGGGAACTGATTTTAGATGGTCAGCCATGATAATATTGAATGGCGGTGCTGGCTCGAAGGGTCGAATAGCCTACTATGTCACCTATTTTTCTATGTCACCATGTAACAACAAGAGTCCAGACATTCACACTGACTGCTGTTGTTCCAGCATGATAAAGGATCTAAGTCTAAGTCTAAGTCTACGAGCAACCCACATCAGACAGCCCACCCTATCGAGCTCAATCTGACATTTTGATTTGGCTTTACACCTATCATGTGCACCAATGCCCAGTGACCCAACTCAGCCTGAGATAGGCACACAATGCCGGAGTAACTCGTCGGGTCAGGCAACATCTCTGGAAAAAAAAGAAGAGGTTACATATCGGAACCCTTCTTCAGACCCGAAATGTCACCTATTCTTTTTCTCCAGAGATGCTGCCTGTCCCGCTGAGTTACTCCAGAATCTTTGGTATAAACCAGCATCCACAGTTCCTTCCTACTCACTTACACAACCTGTGTTTATACAGTGCCCTTAACATAGTAAAAAGTTACAAGTTGCTTCATAGAATGTCATCCGTCAAGGTTTGACTCAGAGTAAAATAAAATGATGCTGGAACATACAGCATGACCAAAATCTAGGCCAGTGAGGCAGGATTTTAAAGACTGACAAAGGTGGAGATAAAGGTAGAAACAAAGAACTGAACAAAAAAAAGACACAAATTGTCAGAGTTACTCAGCGGGTCAGGCAGCATCTCTGGAGAATATGGATAGGTGACATTTCGGATACCGAAATATAATATTCCCCAGTGACATTTTTGGAAAAACCTGTCTAACTTTTGATGTTTTTTCCAACTAACGACTGCCTACAATTCTTGAAATAGGTCCTCTGCGGTTATCCGTGCTCCATGCAGTAGGACCTTGGCAGACAGGACAAGTTGGCAATCAACCTGCAGACGTATCACCAAACTCCACCCATTATCATGCATCTATCATCATGGACCGCATCTCACAGCTACATCGAGCAGGAGGTGCAGAAGCCTGTCGTCCCACTCCACCAGGTTCAGGAACAGCTACTGCCTGACAACCATCAGGTTTTAGAACCGAGCTACACAATCCTATCTCGACAACGGCCCAAGGAGCACCTCTTGCCCAACTACAGACGTGTTTTATTTCTAAATGTGTTTTCTCTTGTTTATTTGCAGTCTTATCGTCTTTCTAGTCTTGAGGAATTTTGTATACTTTATGTATGATCCATGTTTTTGTGTGTTGCCTGAGTCTATATGCCTGCTGCTGTGAGCAAGGTTTTTCATTATACCAGCACGTATTTGTGCATATAATAATGAACACAACTTATTTTGATCGGACTTACCTCGCTTTGAAATCTATTTGTTTGCATCATAGTCATAGAGCACGGAAGCAGGCCCTCGGCTCAACATGCCCAAGCCGACCAAGATGCCCTATCTACACTACCTCCACCTGCCAGCGTTTGGCCCATATTCTCCAAAACCTTTCCTATCCATGTACCTGTCCAGATGTCTTTTAAATGCTGATAGAGTACCTGCTTCAACTACCTCCTCTAGTAGCTCAATCCATATACCCTCCACCCTCTGAGTGAAAAAGTTGCCCCTCAGGTTCCTATTAAATCTTTCCCCTCTCACCTTAAACCTATGTCCTCTGGTCCTTGATTTCCCTACTCTGGGTAAACGACTGTGCCTTCACTCTATCTATTCCCCTCATGATCTTATACACCTCTATATGATCACCCCTCATCTTCCTGCGCTCCAAGGAAAAAAGTCCTAGCCTGCCCAACCTCTCCCAATAGCTCATGCCCACAAGTCCTGGCAACATCCTCGTAAACCTTCTCTGCACTCTTTCCAGCTTAACAACATCCTTCCTAGGCCAAGGTGACCAAGACATGAACACAATACTCCAAATGCAGCCTCACCGACGTCTTGTACAACTGCAACATAACATCCCAACCTCTATACTCAATACCCTGACTGATGAAGGCCAAAGTACCATAAGCCTTCTTGACCACTCTAGCCAGCTGTGACGCCAGTTTCAAGGAACTATGTACCTAAACTCCTTGATCCCTCTGCTCCACTCATGCACTCCTACTGTGCATTTGTAGCATGGAAACGTATATTCAACTCATCTGATTTCAAGTTGAATGTCTGCTTCCAACAAACCTCGGCCTGGCTTTCTTCATTGCAACTTATTAGAATGACCTACCTTTTCCAGCTTCCTGTGGACAGAGGCTATGTCAAGCAGCTCAACTACATTCAGGCTTCCAGTTTATTGCTCACCTGTGAGTTAACATGTATCTCCTGAACTCTCTTACGTACAGGTAGGTGATCATCTGATATTAATGGTCCTTGGTTCTGATCTACCGGCAGGACTGACTACTCTTTCCTTGGCTAACGCAAGAGTGTTGTGGGCTTATCTGCCAGCTTTCTCTCACTGAGGTAAAGACCCAGGGTATTCTTGCCATCCTCTGCGTTATTCACCCCACCACAAAGAGGAATCGAGGAAATATTGTTCCATGGACTTTGCTGAGATAACGCGGCATGGGAGTGTGCATAATGCCCGGTGGGTAGTAATACCAGTGCACTTCTGGTTCCTCAGCGGCAGCATCACCATGATATTCACTGACTTAAGTCACGATGCCAAACACAGTGGAAACCATTGATCGCGCCAGAAGTACAGAGAGATAAATCTGTTTATGTTAGCAAACAGCTCACTTCCATGCTGTCTGACACTCAGAGTCAATCACCTAATCCTTTCCCATCTGCTCAGATTTTTATTTCTTTAAGATTTAAAAAAAAAACATACACACAATTAACTCCTCAGAGCAAACGAGGGGCTTAGCAGCAAATACCAAGGATGAGAGAATCATCTGCGGTAGGTTTGGTGGTAACCCTGTACTGGGAAGCGCTGGAGTCTCTGCTTACAACAGCTTTCCCCTTTGCCCCAGCTTCTATCTTCATTTATTTAAAAGGCCTGGAATACAATCAGAAACTCAGTGTTTGCTTCAATCTGGAGGCCATTTTCACTGGGTAAAGGTCAGTGGGTGCGATGCATGAGACGTGCTCCGAGCTGCCCTTTGCTTTGCTTACCACAAATGTCATATATATTAGTAAAGGTTTTTCAAATGTGATCTGGACAAATGAGCGGTTGCATTTTTGGTGAAAGGTGGTCACCTTTGTTGCAATTAGTGTTATTCTGGATGCTAAGCATTACGTGTTTGCACGTTTTCCCACAGCACACATGTTCTTCTTATCCTGGACTTTCCCCCCTCCTGTCCTTCCTTCAATGGCAGCATCCAGAACAAGGGGTCATAGTTTAAGGATAAGGGGGAAATCTTTTAGGACCGAGATGAGATCAACATTTTCCACACAGAGAGTGGTGAATCTCTGGAATTCTCTGCCACAGAAGGTAGTTGAGGCCAGTTCATTGGCTATATTTAAGAGGGAGTTAGATGTGGCCCTTGTGGCTAAAGGGATCAGGGGGTATGGAGAGAAGGCAGGTACAGGATACTGAGTTGGATGATCAGCCATGATCATATTGAATGGCGGTGCAGGCTCGAAGGGCCGAATGGCCTACTCCTGCACCTATTTTCTATGTTTCTATAAAGTTTCCACAAACTAGTAATCAATTGTTGTATCTGAGCGTACAAAGTCAGTGTTGGTAGTCTCTGAAGCTGTGGTAGGGATAAACCTAGTGTTCAACCGACACTTGGATTAAAGCAATTTTCTGTTGAGATAGCTCGGCAGTGGTTAGGTGCCTCCCTTGTCCAAGCCTTAGTGTACAGTGGTAACATCTCCCACCATCCAAACTAGGGTCTTGTAACTCTGAGTCCTAATGTCCCTCAGCGAAAGAGTACTTGGCATAGTAGCCAAGTAAGGTTGCTCAACAGAATGTGGGATAAAATGGTTGTCTTTATTGAATATATCGTTGACCAGTACGCATCCTAAATCTTCCTCAAATACTGTGCATCCAACTATATATTTTTCTCAATAAAATAAATGCCATATCCTAGTCTGATTTTGTTTTATGTCCACAGACAACGGAATCTGTTTATCTGATCATCTCATGCTGAAAATACCTTCTCCCTCTCTCTCCTGAATAAGTTTGACGTAGGACCACTGGAGACTGGCTGGTTTTTAAAAAGGGCAGAGTTTACTAAACCAGGTTATTGTCGCTAATAATCAGAACTGGTGCTCATCCTAAATTCTTCTTTAAAGAAAAATTCCTCAGAGTATGTGAAGTATGAAGGGCACAGGGTTGCACAGTGGTGAAGCAGATTGCCACCTCGAGGGCTTGGGTTGGACTCTGACCCAGAGTAATGGGATGACTTCTTCTGCTCTGCTCCGAGGCTGTTGTTGCTGAGTGTCAGCTGTTCCTTCACCCCTCTTCCTTCCAGCATTAACTGCGCTGGCTTCAGTCACGGTTTGTCAGCTGCGAGGGACAATCTTATACAAGACCAGTCTGGGAAGAATTGACGGCAAAGGAATGGGTTTCTCATCAGCCTGCTTGCAGCACATCAAGTGGGGGGGGGTGGATATGGACTATGTGCGGACAAATAAGAGTTAGTCTTGGCATCATGTTCAGCAAGGACTTGTTCACATGCTGTAATATTCTGTTCATTCCACCTGGCTTTTAATGAATAATTTCATTAAAAGGAGGAGCCTCATCCATACGTGTTCAAGAAGGAACTGCAGATGCTGGAAAATCGAAGGTACACAAAAAAAAGCTGGGGAAACTCAGCAGGTGCAGCAGCATCTATGGAGCGAAGGAAATAGGCAACGTTTCGGGCCGAAACCCATCTGGGTTTCGGCCCGAAACGTTGCCTATTTCCTTCGCTCCATAGATGCTGCTGCACCCGCTGAGTTTCCCCAGCCTCATCCATACAATCCACCCATTCATGACAAATAGGGCTGAGAGGAATCATTATCATCCAAGGCAAAAGGCTAGTCCCAAGGTGAACAAAACATTGGGCCAAGGCTGAAAATGGAGTGTGAAGGCACAGTTTTCCACAATGGCCAGAGATGGCAACATTGGTGAACTCACTGTTTGGTTGCTGTTGGTACATCCCAGACAGTACATATCTGCATGCTGGAGAGATCTATAGATGTAGTGGAGAGATAGTTCCACTGGTGCATGAGTGGGCAACACTGCCAAGATAAGCTGATAGATGATAAAAAATGAGCAAGCCAAGGCTGGCCTCTAGGTAGGGCTCAACAGATAATCTGCATTCAATGCCGTTTGTATTGGATTTCCCTGAATTGCAAACAGTGTCGAATTGTATTCATTTTACTGACTAAAATCTTCCAGAACTTTTTTGTTTGTTATTTTAGCATTTCAGTTTTATTAGCTGAATGTAAATAGCACGGCTGTCCTGGAGGTATCTCTGGGCTGTTCAGCCGGGTTGATGGCTTCGCAGTCTGGACCTTCAGCACGGCACAGTTAATGCCGTTCACTGGCTACACACACGGAGCACAGTCCACAGACACAGGGTCACCAGCAATCAGCAGCGAGGAATGCAGCTGAGAGGAATCTGCATTTGCTTGGTCTTTTCGTGACCTCAGGATGACTTAAACGGTCTGTGCAACCCATGAAGTACTCTGGCTTGCAGTCACTGCCGTAACAACCAGCTTCATATCACCAACATTGCAATAAAGATGAAATACAGGAACACCACCGATTATCCGGCAACTGATGGTCCGGCATCTCCTTCAATTCCGGACAAAATGCCGAGAGCATTGCGTGTAGCGCACAATCTTTTGGGATGTGTGCCTCCGTCTTGAAGGCGTTAATTGTTTACTTTTTGTTAATTGTTAATTCTTTACTTAAATTTCTAGCAGTCCTTGGTGCTTTAGAGACACCGGAGGGGTATAATTAGTGGGTCAGAGGTGTATTGTTGAATTATTATTATATGACCTCCTTTGGTCCAACAAAATGGATAATCTGGTTAGGCTCTAGAACCAAGGGTGCCGGAAAATCAATGGTGTACTTGTATCTGCTTGTGGGATAACTGCTGGCCTGGAAACTGAAATGAATCACTCTGCTTTGTACTTGAAGTAATGGCACAGGATGCTACACCTATGCAACTACTAAGGGCGGCATCGAGGCATTGCAGTAGAGCTACTGCCTTACAGCGCCAGAGACTCGGGTTCGATCCTAACTACGGGTGCTTGCCAGAACAGATTTTGTACGTTCTCCCCGTGACCGGCGTGGGTTTTCTCCTCGATCTTCGGTTTCCTGCCACACTCCAAAGGCATAGGTTTGTAGGTAAAGTGTTTAAGAAGGAACTGCAGATGCTGGAAAATCGAAGGTACACAAAAATGCTGGAGAAACTCAGCGGGTGCAGCAGCATCTATGGAGCGAAGGAAATAGGCAGTGTTTCGGGTTGAAACCCTTGAAGAGTTTCGGCCCGAAACGTTGCCTATTTCCTTCAAGGGTTTCGGCCCGTAACGTTTCTCTGAGTTTCTCCAGCATTTTTGTGTACCTTAGGTTTGTAGGTAAATTGGCTTGGTGTAAAATGGAAAATTGTCCTTGGTGTGTGTGTGTAGGGAAGTGTTAATGTGTGGGGATCGTTGGTCGGAGTTGAAGGGCCTGTTTTCCACGCCGTGTCTCTAAACTAAACTAAAGACCCAAGGAACACGGTTTAAAGTTGCATTCAAAGGCACCAAAGCTGGATGCTGCTGGCATCATTGGAAGTGTTAGTATTAATTAGATGGGATTGAGTCCACAGCCGGGGACAAAAGGACCAGTGAGCCAGGATTTTATAATTCAGGTAACTCAATGCAGACTGCGGAATCAAGTGGGGACCATGTTGAATCTACAACTCATTTCTGAACTGCCTTCAATAAATGTCATCAGAAGAGACACAGGTCTCTCAGGTAAGACTATCGTGTTACTACTGAACAGAATAAATTGCTACCATCACCAATGATTCAATGATAGTTCATTGTCACATGTACTTAGATACAGTGATATTCTTTGTATTCGTATAGTATCCGGTAAAATCATACAGCAGACCTCACCTAGGCAGTACACAACGTCTCCACGTTTCAGGCGCAAACAAAGCTACACAAGGTTCATCAAACACTTATCTTCCCCTATGTTCTCAGTGGCCACCCACCGGGTCCCCCCTTTGTTTTTGGGGCGCCCCGCCAGGTCCCCCCTTCGTCTCGGAGCCTTCTGCCGCTGTGTGGTAGAATCATCTTACCTCAACCAGAGAGCAATGCTGAACTACTATCTACCTCATTGGTGACCCTCAGACTATCCTTTAAGAAAGAACTGCAGATGCTAGAAAAATCGAAGGTAGACAAAAATGCTGGAGGAACTCAGCGGGTGAGGCAGCATCTATGGAGAAAAGGAATCGGTAGCGTTTCTGGTCTTCGTCAGACGGATCTCGACGCGAAATGTCGCCTATTCCTTCTCTCCATAGATGCTGCCTCACCTGCAGAGTTCCTCCAGCAATTTTGCCTACCTCGGACTATCCTTGATCAGACTTTGCTGGCTTTACTTTGCACTGAACGTTATTTCCTTATCATGTATCTGTACACTGTCAATGGCTCAATTGTAATCATCTATTGTCTTTCTGCTGACTGGACAGCACGCAACAAAAGCTTTTCATTGTACCACAGTGCACGTGACAATAAACTAAACTGTAAACATCCCCGGAGCCTTCTGCGTTCTTTAATGTCCACTCAGTGCATTGAGTGTAGGATTGTGCGATTACTTTTTAAAATCTTCTTAACGTTTGGAGTCTGGCCTCAGAACCCATCATCTATGCGTGGTGTAACCGTGTCATTCAGAGGGTCCTGTGGGCTTGCAGGGAGGAAGCTAATCTCAATGGTAGCTCACAGGGGAAGTGAATCTAATATGGAACAATATCGTATAGAGTAGATGATCCTGGATTTAATTTCTGGCCTTTGCTGATTTCCTAATCTCAAAGGGAGCAGCAGTAGGGTTAATTAAGGCAGGAGAGAAGGGACTACCAGTTCCTGACTGCAATGGAATAACCAGCTGGAAAGAGCATAATAAAACCGCATGCGTTAGCAGAATAGCTCACTCAGATTGTCCAAAACTGTATAATGGGAGAGGTACCAAACGACTGCTGCTCCCAATGGAACTGTGTCCAATAATAGTGAGTGGTCTGTGGAAGGTTTATTAAACTGGTGATATATGGGGCCAATGTGTTGTGCACAATAGAACAGACCACAGAGAGTAGTGCTGATGGACATCAGATGGTTTTGTCATCAGACTTTGGCCAGTCGATGAGGGGGCCCAAAAGAGATTGGGGGTGGGGGATCAAGTGGTGAACAGAAAACGGAAGCGGGACCTACATGTGACAGAAGGAACTGCAGAAGCTGGCTTAAACCGAAGATAGACAAAAATTGCTGGAGTAACTCAGTAGGTCAGGCAGGTTCCCTGGAGAAATGGAATGGGCGATGTTTCATTCTGGCCCGTCTCCCTAAGGTGACCTACATGTAGTGGGATCCACGCACCATTCATGATAGCCTTGGACTGCTCAGTGTTGCTGGGGCATTCCTCATATTTATTGTGAAGGCCTCTCACTCCACAAGTGGCCTGCACCATCCTTGGCCCACAGATTCACACATGTAGAGGGATCCATGCATTATACACAAGAAGAAGGGTCCCGACCTGGAACGCCATCCTTGCCCAAGATTCAGCAATGTATAAGTAGATCTAACTCGAGACTGAAGAAGGTATAGACCCGAAGCGTCATGTTCTCCAGAGATGCTGCCTGGCCCGCTGAGTTACTCCAGCACTTTGTGTATTTTTGGTAAACCAGCACCTGCAGTTCCCACATGCCTCCCATGAAGCTTCTACAGTTAACCTGCGCCCAGAACGCCAGACACTGACCTATGGACAACTGAAATCCACATATATTCAGCTACTCTTGATGATGTCTGTAAAACGAGACCATGTATAACTTACAACAACCCTGATCAATCACGACTATAAATGTGATGGGAAATTCGAATGGAATCAATGCACCAGTATTTAACTCTGCTGCCCTCTCCAGATATGATTAGTGCAACCAAGTGAAGCATCCAATGTTTATCATCGTAACCTGTTTGCAAGACATTGAACAGAGGGAAAGAGAAATATTTTGTTTTCCTCCTCTCTATTGTGCTGGTGACAATCTGTATTCGGCTGACTGAAATTCTGCTCTGACCCGGGGTTAATGAAATGCACAGCGCATCGCACTGATCAAGTGAATAATGCAGATTTCTTCCTTCTTTGTAGTATAAAGTTAAAGCCTAGGTCACAGAGTGAAGCTGCAGCGAGCAACTCCCCATGTGTCTCTTTTAATTAACACACTCATAGCTAAAGCTGCCGCCCAAGGTCAGACAACCGCCTCCCCTCAGACAGGTAAGAGGACACGACTCAGAACAGCGGGGATGAGGACAAGAGAACTGACCTCTCCAGGAGCAAAATGTCAATTAATTATACTTTTACTACCCTCTCAATTATTACAAGCTGATAAGCTGAATAGGGTATCTGAAAATGGCATTAAATCATCAGCAAGTCGCTGGCTGGTGAGTACAGTGTGACAATCACCATAAAATTCACAGATGTGGTGCCTAATAATAGGACATAAATAGTTAGAGATTGTTTATGTCCTAATCCATACTCCTGTCATATTTCCCATCTCTTTAACTGGACAGTTTTGTCGCAATAAGGAATTTTAAGGTGAGGGCTGGAAAATCAAAGTAATCCAGTGGTTGAAGGTGAAGAGGACACTTACTGAGTCTCACTCCTGTAGCACGCAGATACCAACTCATGAGGTAGACACAAAATGCTGGTGTAACTCAGCGGGTCAGGCAGTATCTCTGGAGAGGAGGAATGGGCGATGTTTCGGGTCGAGACCCTTCTTCAGACTGAGAGTCAGGGGAAAGGGAAACGAGAGATATAGACGGTGATGGAGAGAGATGTGGAACAAATCAATGAAAAATGTGCAAAAAAAGTAATGATGATCAAGGGAACAGGCCATTGTTAGCTGTTTGCTCGGTGAGAATGGGAAGCTGGTGTGACCTAGGTAGGGGAGGGATGGAGAGAGAGGGAATGCTGGGGTTACTTGCATCCTTGCAGCGACCCGAAACATCACCCATTCCTTCTCTCCAGAGATGCTGCATGTCCCGCTGAGTTACTCCAGCATTTGCTTCTATCTTCGGTTTAAAACAGCATCTGCAGTTCCTTCCTGCACATACCAACATGGGTTCAGTTTAAGTTCTCAGCAATGCTCAGTGGTTGCAGGTGCAAAGGGTAGGAGAAACTGAAAGAGCAAAACACTGCCGATGCTGGAAAACTGGAAAGATTCGGAAAGTGGGTCGTCAGTACAGTCGGCCAGTCTCTGTGGAGAGAGGGTGAAAGAGTTAATGTTGCAGGCCAGTGGCCGACCGTCAGAGGAGAGGACTGAAGCTGCTGCCACGTGCCAAGTGGCTGCATCGATCACAGTTGTGGTTGTCTGCAGGTTGACTCCCACTCTGGTGTTGATAAACAATGAGTGGACATGAAGGAAGCAGCAGGCACTGTGAGGGACAGGTCAAACAAGGAGTGGGCATCCGTGGGAGAGGTGGGGATGAAATTGTCCAGAAGAAAGCTGCTGTGGGTGACGCAGCTCTCACTATTAAGGCAGCGCCATGGCACAGTAGTAGAGCTACTGCCTTACAGTGCCAGAGACCCGGGTTCGATCCTGACTATGGGTGCTGTCTGCACGGAGTTCGTGACCTGCGTGGGTTTTCTCCGAGATCTTCGATTTCCTCCCACACTCCAAAGACGTACAGGTTTGTCGGTTAAATGGCTTTGGTATAAATGTTAAAATGTCCCTAGTATGTCTAGGATAGTGTTAGTGTGTGGGGATCGCTGGTCAGTGCGGACTCAGTGGGCCAAAGGGTTTGTTTCTGCACTGTATCTCCAAACTAAACTGAACTAAAACTGAACTATTGCTGATTCTCTGCTGCGTGCAGAATCACTGGCCTGAAAGAAGAACGTGCCCCTTCTGCACACAATGTGGACTTTTACTCAGAGGCACTGTACCTGGTTGCTGCCTGTATTCTGTCCAGCAAGCTCTCTCGCCTGGAAGTAACTGGGGCACGGTGGTCTGGTTCTGCCAGGCACCACAGTCACGTGTCTGTGGTGGTGAACTAGGCAGGAATCCTCACCACAATGCCCCCGAAAATATCATTACAGAGGGATTCACAATTGATCTGCACATTTTGTATCTGCACTTCTCTCGGCTGTAACATTATATTCTGCATTATGTTATCTTTCCTTTCTCTTTTTACACTACCTGCTGTCCACACATACGGCGTAATCAGCCTGGAAAGCATGCAAAACAAAGTTTGTCACCATATCGCCATACAGGTGACAATAATAAACCAATACTAATACACTAATTTGCCTTTCGTTCTATGTTTGTTTCTGTTAATATATATATATATACACACACACACACACACACACACACACACACACACACACACACACACACACACACACACACACACACACACACACACACACACACACACACACACACACACACACACACACACACACACACACATATCTAGTTTAGTTTAGAAATACAGCGCGGAAACAGGCCCTTCCACCCACTGTCCGCGCCGACCAGCGATCCCCGCACGTTGACACTATGCTACACACGAGTGACAATTTGCAATTTTTACCGAAGCCAATTAACCTACAAACCTGTACGTCTTTGGAGTGTGGGAGGAAAGCAGAGCATCTGGAGAAAACGGCGAGAATGTACAAACTCCGTACAGACAGCACCTGTAGTCAGGATCGAGCCCGGGTCTCTGGCGCTGTAAAGAACCTATATATGTATGTGTGTGTGTGTGTGTGAGAGAGAGTGTGAATGAGAGTGTGTGTGAGAGTGTGTGTATATAATAATATATTAATCATAATATTTTGAACCTTTTTTCCACTTACTATATTGTTTACAGTGTACTATGTTTACATATTCTGTTGTGCTGCTGCAAGTAAGAATTTCATTGTTCCATTTGGGATATATGACAATAAAACACTCTTGACCCTTGACTTTACGGTAAGCTGCTACATCATTGTAGATGTGAATGGAGCATTTGTCCTTTCTTCCACTTCATCGTCGATGCTCCTCTCATTTAATTGAAGTTTCTCTCGGTACTCCTCTTGAATGCCTCTGTGCAAGCTCGGCCACCGTTCACTATAAACTGAGCAAGCTGCCGGTGGATCCCGGTGTTCCAAATTCCAAGCCTCAATCCCTCGTCTCCATAGATTGCCGGCCACAGATGGGAGCTTGACATGCAAGGGGGAGATTCGGTCCCCCGTGGAATGTTGGATGAAATAGGACTGAATAATAAAAGAGAAGGCAGATGAACCAGATAATGTAGGTCATTAAAACAAGGCTAGAGGATGTGGCTTCCCAGAAGAATAGGAAGGTAGGGCACCATTAACCTCACCTATGACTCAGTTTTTGGTTCAGAGCTGGATTTAACATTTCTATATTTTGCTCTCTAACAAATCTCTTATCTGCAAACTCACAAGCTCAATTAAGCAATGTGGCAATGTGGACCAGGGAATCTGTTGGCCTAACTCCCTAAGGATGCATACAGCCGACAATATAAATAGGAAAGAATTATTATACCACTCTGTCATACATTCAGGATCTCCTGAAGCAATTTACTGGATAGTCTTTTGAACCCTTGTTCAAATACCATTTAGTATTATTCTGCAATTGGCACTGAGCAAGGTCTCATCAACAGCAAAGAGATGAATGAACAGTTTATGATGGTAGACACAAAATGGTGGAGTAACCCGGCGGGCCAGGCAGCGTCTCTGGAGAGAAGCCTTTAAGATGGTGTCGGCTCAGGAAAGGAAGCTGGCCAGACTTGGATGCTCCCTGCTGTTCACTAATCACTTTCACGAGGGCTTCTCCATGTCTAGACCGACGGACTGCACTTTGCACACCTCATGCCTCAATGTCCTCGAAAATGTTGTTACCAGAGTTTTCTTTGTCATTCACATAAATATGTCTCATTTGTGCAAATGATGCAGAACCCACTCAAGCCTGAAGTCCTGCAATGGGACTTGAACTCACAAACTCCGAACACAGGGATGCTGACACCCTCACACTTTGCATCAAACTGATGTTTTATATATAGGGAGAAACAGAAGATGCTGGTTTATACTGTAGATAGACATAAAGTGCTGGAGCAACTCAGTGGATCAGGCAGCATCTCTGGAGAAAATGAGCAGGTGACGTTTCGGGTCAAAACCCTTCTTCAGACTGAAAGTAGTGGGGGGGAGGGGGAGGTGGGGGACTGGAGGTAGGAAAAGACCAGAACAAATCAGGGTTGGCAACAGATGACCAAGGGAGTATGGAGCCCACAATGGGCGATTGTTGGCTGGGTAAGAGGTGAAAATGTATGGACTCAGGGATGCGAACAAACTGATGTTCTATGAACCTGCGTTATAATCCAAACATTGAGGATGACAGTTTGCTAAGTCTGGACTACATACATTGGGTTATTTCCACTGAGACTAAGTTAGACTTTCTCTTTCACCTCACCCAGGCTGGGACAGATCCGAACACTCTCTGGTAACCAAATCAACAATGCGAGGGAAGTAAATTCCCTTGTCAAACAATTACCGTCTCAATGAGGACACGCTGTAATTCCATGAGGGAATCTTGCTATTGCTATGCCGTCATGATAATGAAATTAGTTACTGTAAGGCCCAATTATAACTGCATCTGAGATCTTGCCCACTGCATGCTACAAGGACACAAGTGAAGAAGCATGGTGGAACACACATCCAGCATCTGTTCATGAACCACAGGGACATAAGCTTTCGCTACCCGCTTTTTATCCACATCAAATTAACTGGAGAATAATATTTCTGTTCCCTATAAATACTAGGTTTTTTTCCCATTAGAAGCACATCCTTTGCCTGAGGTCCAGAATACAAATTGTCAGTCTGCCTCTCAGTTAAAGGCAATGACTAATATATCTTAAGACACAAAGTGCTGGAATAACTCAGCAGGTCAGGCAGCATCTCTGGAGAATATGGGTGGATGACATTACGGGTCGGGACACTTCTTCAGACTAATACATCTTCTTTGATTGCCCTAGTTTAGTTTAAATTACATTTAATTTTGTTTTTTTTCATCCTATAATGCTAGGATTGGCAAACAATGTTCACAAGTAGGTTCTTCTCAATGATAGGAGTTGTCCTTTGGGTAACTTTACATTAAGGGCATCACTTTGTCATCAACTGCTAGCTGGCAGTGAGTACCAGAATAATGATATAAAAGACCTAATTCTCCAAATTACAATCATTACTATCAAGCCTTTTTGCCTGATTATCACACACAAGGTCAGGGCCTTCAGGTGAGATGGCAAACTAAAGCTCTCAGTTTTTTCACTCGGATAGATCGAAAAGATCTCACGGCAATAATTTAAAGAGCGAGGAAGTTCTCACTCGTGATTGAAGGAAGATTCATCTTTCAACCCAACAGCGTAACTGTACATTAACGTACTGGTGTCTGTGTGACACAGCGCTGACCATCAACGTCAGTCCCAACTGCCTGCATTTGGCCCATCTCCCTCTAAATCTTTCCTACCTATGTACCTGTCTAAATGACTTTTAAATGTTGTTATTGCACCTGCCTCATGTGTCATTTTCCTGCATTACCCATACCTCTTGATTCTATAATATCTAAACAGCTATCTTCACTATACTCACTGACAAAGCTGCTACAATCCTGCAGGGGAAAGTAGTCTCAACATTCACTCCCTACTTGTCGTTCTTCTTATCTCTGATCTGAACAGTGCCGCCTTCCACTCAATCAAGTGAAGGATCATCCCTGAAACTACCCTGTATATTTCCGTGAGATCATATCTTAGGCGTCTAAACTTGAGAACCTGTACCAGTCAGTGTCACCAAGGCTCCATTTATTTTGAGCAAGACATCTTTACCCTTGTACTCAAATTTTGCAATAAAAGCTAACATATCATTTGCCATCCGAATTGCCTGCAGTCGCTACCTGTTAAACATTATTGATTTGTGTACTAGGACAGCCGGGTCCCAACATCTTTCAGGCTCTAGACTTTACTTTAGACTTTCAAGCAAGAGGCAGCACACTGATGCAGCGGCAGAGTTGCTACCTTACTGCACCAGAGATCCCAATTCGATCCTGACTATGGGTGCTGTTTGTGTGGAGTCTGTATGTTCTCCCTGTGGCCGCGTGGGTTTTCTCCAGGTGATCCGGTTTCCTCCAACACTCCAAAGTCGAACAGGTTTGTAGGTTAATTGGCTCCGGTAAAATTGCAAATTGATATGAGGATAGTGATCACTGGTCAGCGTGGACTCAGTCGGCTGAAGTGTCTGTTTCCAAGCTGAATCGTTAAAGTCTAAAGTTACAGCGCAGGCTCTCGCCATTTAAGAATTACTCCACCTCGCCTATATTTATCTACCAACATGGATGACCTGATTATTTCCCATTTTATATTCCTTCTGCCTTAACCTTTCCCAAATCACATACCTGATGTCCACCTCCTTTAAACCTCCCTTTTTTTAAAATTTCAAAACAGACTTTATTCAAGTAAATAAATATATACAATACATGAACTGTGCAAAAAGATTCACCCGACATTCAATACTGCTTTCCCAAATCGCAACTTTACCCCACGCTCTTGCCACTCATGTGGCCCACTGGCGTGAAATCCATTCCCTTATTTTGAGGGGCGTCTCCACCACACCCTGCCCCTCATATCCAGCAGCGGAAGGACCCTAGACTGTTGCCCTCCCCCACAGAGCCTTGGCGTTGGCTGCACCGAGCTTCAGCACGTACTCCTGCAGTCTGAACCTCGCTGCATGCTTGCTGTGGTCAACACAACCTGCATTCAATTCCCTCATCCAAATCAGTGATATAGATTGTGAACAGCTGGGACCCTGCAGCACTTACTAATCACAACCTCCCAATCTGAAGCTGACCTGCTTATTTCCGCGCTGCCTTTAATTTCCACACGTATATTACTCCACAATCAGGTACTTTCATTTTGTTCAATGACTTCTTGTGCAGCACCTCACACAAGGCCATCTGAAAAGATACACAAGAACCGGTTTCCTCTTTTTGTTCTGCTAGTTACAACCACAGAAACCTCTAACATTTGTCAAACATGATTTCCCTTTCAAGAATGTATGTTCTCTCGGCCCAATCCTATTATTATTTTCCAAGTGCTCTTTCATCACTGGTTTAATAATAGATTCCAGCCTTTTCCCTCCTCTACGGGTCTATTGTGCTTTGTTTTTCTCTCTTTCTCCTTTCTTAAGTAGCGAGGTTACATTTTCTTCCTTCTATTCTATGGGAACTGTTTTGGAAGCGATGGAATTTGGGTAGGTGACAAAAGTACATCCATAACCTCCACTGCCTCTCTCAGGAACATAGGACCCTTGGACCAAACAAGTCTGCATTGATTTACTTTACCCACCGAGCACAGATGAGGCCTTTAAATGTCTTTCAAAATGGGGACACAAGAGACTGCAGGAGTATTGAGTGACATGCTGAAGGAACTCAGCGGGTCAGGCAGCATTTGGGGAGGGAGTCAACAGACGATGTTTCGAGTCATGACCCTTCTTAAGACCCCTCTTTCAAATGCACAGCCTGTGGAATCAAGTAAAGAAACCGAAAATGTGCCAGACTTGCTGAGACTAGTTGTCGGGTAGACTAGTCCGGGAAACCAGATTTTCAGGCTTTTTGAGTTTGATGAATGAAACTATTAAGTCTACGCAGGGTGCGGCTAGCTATATTATTTTTATATTTCAAAACAGGTAGCATAAAACTAAACTTTAGACGTCGACCTCAGGAACCAGTGGCATTTACAAGAATGTTACAGTAGTTTTAGAGCTTGGAACCTCACAGTGGAGCACAGTGGAGCACAGTGAGCCCAGTATTGACATCCCTTTCCTCAAGATCTTTGTGCATTTCTGCCATTTTCTATCATGGCCTGATACTGGACACAGCACTGGTTAGTGTCCTTACAAACCAGCTTGGTTATATATTTGTATGAACGAACTGCGGATGCTGGTTTAAACCAAAGATAGACACAAAATGCTGGAGTAACTCAGCGGGACGGGACAGGCAGCATCTCTGGAGAGAAGGAATGGGTGACGTTTTGGGACGAGACCCTTCGTCAGACGTTGATGAAGAATGTTGATTACATATTTGATACATTATGTTGATTACATATTTGTTACATGTTCTAACTTTCCCTTCTGTATTGACACAAAGTATCCACTGAGATGATTCTTTATAAACTCACAGCTATTCCACCTACATTCCAAGCTAAATGTAGGTGGTGATGTGAAATGTCCTTGCGGTTCTTTGTCCTGTGATATTTCTCATTAACACCCCATTATCACTTAATGAAAGCTTCTGAATGTCTTCAATGTTTTTTGAGGAATGTTGTGCTATTGTGCAGTATTACTCACACCTCCAGCTATAAAAGATTCCTGGCACCAACACAGATGTTTCAACTGGTGAGGCTACTTCAGCCCCATAATGCTCTGGTTTCGGGGGGTAGGAACCAAATGTGGGCAAAAGGGACTGTCTTGGTCAGCACAGACAAGTTGGGCTGAAGGGCCTATTTCCTTGCTGTACGACTCTGGACTCTATCCCTGCCTCCCTCTAATTCCAGACTTCATGAACTCCTCACTTCTTTTACAATGCCCATGGCAGCTAGTTGTCCCGCTCTTCAAGGTTAACGTTTCCCTCATCACTGCCACCTCTCCATTTCTGCCTCCTTTTAAAAAATAATTTAATTTATTCAAACATGACCATTTGCCCTAATTTCTCAGGGATAAGATATGTTATGACTGATGAGATATCTAAGCATTTGGAATTTTGCTCAGACTTTGATTCGACTTTACTGGACTTTAACTTGCACTAAACGCTATTCACATTATTCCCTTTGTCATGTAACTGTACACAATGGATGGCTCGATTGTACTCAGGTATTGTCTTTCCGCTGACTGGTTAGCACACAACTAAAACTGCAGTGACAAGGTACAGTGGCAAGTTTTTGTTGTGTGCTAACCAGTCAGCGGAAGCACGTGGCAATAAACTAAACTCAAACTCAAGATGGGGGTTGATTAGGGACAGTCAGCATGGTTCTGCATGTGGTAGTTCTTGTCTTACAAACCCGATTGAGTTTTTTGAAGAAGTCGGCAGATAGGTTGATGAGGGCAAAGCCATAAATGTTGTCTATATGGACTTCAGCAAGGCATTTGCAACTGTTCTGCATGGTAGGTTGCTCTGGAAGGATAGATCGCATGGGATCCAGGGAGAGCTAGCCAACTGAATAGAGAATTGACTTCATGGAAGGAAGCAGCAGGTGATGGTGGAAGATTGTTTTTCAGACAGGAGGCCTGTGACTAGTGGTGTGCCTCAGGGCTTGGTGTTGGCCAAAGAACCTAGGGCAGATCTTTGATGCTGGCCACATTGCTGTTTGTGGTTTTTGTCAATTACTTTGATGCAAATGTACAAGGCATGATTAGTAATTTTGCAGATGACATGATGGTATCATAGATAGTGAAGATGGTTATCAAAAATTACAGCAGGATCCTGAACAGCTGAAGAATTTCGAATGGAGTTTAATACAGAAAAGAGCGAGGTGTTGCATTTTGGGAAGTCAAACCAGAGCAGGAATTTCACAGTGAATGGCAAGGTCCTGGGGAGTGTTGTCGGGGGATATGGGCCAAATATAGATAAAAGACACTAACTTAAAGGGGGTACCTTGATTAGCATAGACAAATTGGGTGGGAGGGCCTGTTTCCGTGCTGTATGACTACATGGCTCCATCTTACGATACGATAGAACTTTATTTATCCCAGGAGGGAGATTAGACTGCCAACAGTCATAAAACACAACAAGATACATGAAAAATTAAAGTGACGAGTGGAAAGTCCAGGATTGGGGATGTGCAAAGATTTGGGGGGGGGGGGGGGGAACAGTCGAGAACGAACGGGAACCCGACAAGGGGGGTGCCTGTTGCCATGTACTGCGGCAGGCCTGGTTGAACGCTGCGAGCATAGGATAAGACTGTCCGATTAACTTTTTTGCGATTTTGTCAGCGCAGGAAATGTGACACGGCGATACCTGCCGTACGGTTTTACCGGGTTGTATGCAAAACAAAGCTTTTCACTGTTGCTCGGTACATGTGACAACTAAATATAATTGAATGATTGAAAAAGCCAGACTGGTTTTCACAGTTAACAACCTATGTTAAACAGGCTATTGCTACTTCATGATCAAGGTACTCTGTGTTGTGATAGAAAAGATTATTTCATGATCCATCTTCCAACTGCTTCCATTCACTTTCAGAGATGCATCTGCCGTATAAGGGAGCTGTGGAAGCTGAAGGAGGAGCTTACACTAGCCACTCGCCTATTCTCATATCATTTTATATAAGGGACCACAAGGAGAAAGTCGGCCACGATTTAGACATCTGCGTGGGAATAAATTAGGAGCCAAACTGACCAAAACCAATCTGAACTCAACCCGAGCGCACTGAGCTCAGGTCAGGCAGTGAGACTCAGCAATGAAGCTATATCTTAAATAATGCAAACCTCCTGCAACACTGCCTGACCTCTCCTGTCTCCAAGGGCTGTCAACCCTACAACATTCTTCAGCACCGAGAATTGATGCAATATTTATAAAGAACCTGATTTGACCAGAGCCCAAGGACTTATAATCTTTTTGATACCTGAGCCAGACATATATAGTCAGTTCCTGTCTGACTCGGGATGGGCAACCAGGGTCTACAGTGACAGTAATAGAGCTGACAGCTACATAAACCACATGAGTAGGCAGAACTGCTGGACTCGGACTAAAAAGGTAACTTGGTTCATTGATAGCGTATATAAATGTCATGTAGCAAATAGAGGAAATTAATCATCTTTAGATGCAGTAATCATTCTTCAGAAGAAGGTTACACTTCATATAATGTGAAGAAGATAAAATATGCAACTGGAATATTCAAAAAGATTGAACTATGTGACCTTTGTTTATGTCGGCGGCAAGTCTTGCCCTTGCTGGATGCGGACTTATTTTCAACACAAATCTGCACACTAAATCTAACGTGAAGCCCTGACATGGTTTGTACACATACGTGTGATGCTTCTCATTAGCAAGATGCTGACTTAAATGTGACGATGAGATTTAGTTGGGTGGGAAAGATGGGCCAGTGGGTTTATCGGGTCTGGCATGGTTCTCTTGAACAATAACGCACCAGCTTTTTGGAAGCACCATCCATATCAGTCCCAGCAGGCTTGGGAGTGGGACGATAATTTTGGTCATCGTGTGTTGTTTTGAGATTGCTTTAGCAAATACTTCAAGCTCTTTATAAAATCCCACTCCTGGTAATATGCTGAGCTTGGCAGCTCTGTATAGTCAGAAATCTGACAGCCAGCGATTTCTCTATACCTGATCTGCTTAAGAAACAGGAGCAGGGAGCTCAAAACTGCAGCAATAAAATTTAAATCACTCTTAAAACGGAAACGATTGGAATTAAATCATTACAGAAATCCAAACAGGATATGGTGTTGCTGAATTGGTTATGGGCTGTGGCCTATAAAACACCCTCAGGGAAAGGACTGCTTGAAATGAATAAGGTCAAGTGACAAGGCTGAAATTTTTAAATAATTACATTTATGAGGCCAATAAATTATGATACATTTTCCCATTTTCAAATGACTGCATTAATCCTTTTATTCTTCACTGATTTTTTTTCCCTCTAAAGGACTATTACCGCCTTCAGTAGATAGGATGAGGTGATGACCTGTCAAAGTCAATGGAGTTCTATTTGTCGATTTACATGTAATAATTTCTTACTTTTTGTTGGTCCAGGAACTCCAGTGCTTGGAGGTATTCCCTGGTTTAAAATAGAAACTGCTGATACAGAGGACACTCAAGTGACACTGTTCACTGTTATGGAGGATGGTAATACTGAAGTGGCTGATCATTCACATATTTTGGTCAACTCCATTCAGTCCTGTGTTCAGCTCTGATAATTCAGGTAAGCAAACAACATTTTTTTTTCAAGTATTATTATTCCTTAAAAAGGCAGCCAATATTAACACCACCCTGGCGCCTGAGATCCATTACCTCCAGCTTCAAGAACAGCTTCTTCCCGGCAACCATCAGGCCCTTGGACACAACACAACACTGATCTCAGCAACCGTGAGAGTCCTTCTATGGACAGTGTCTATGGTTGGATTATGAGTGGGGAGGAGGGCACAGTGGTGCAGCAGTTGTGTTTTTGCCTTATAGTGCCAGAGACCTGACTCCAACTGTTGTCTGTACGGAGTTTGAACGTTCTCCCTGTGACCGCGTGGGTTTTCTCCAGGTGCTCCAGTTGGGGATGATCAGCCATGATCACACTGAATGGCGGTGCTGGCTCAAGGGGCCGAATGGCCTACTCCTGCAATAATTGTCTATTGTCTATTCATTTTTTGCATTATGAATGCAACCTAGTATTAGTTATTAATTTATGAATTTTATTTTTTGACTATTATGTTTTATCTGTGTGTATTGTGTTGATGGGCCTGTTAAGCTGCTACCAGTAAGAATTTGATTGTTCCATTGTCAGTACATATGACAATGAAACACTCGTGACTCTCTTCTCTTGACTCTGCATGTGGACATATTGAAAAATCCAGAGCATACAGAATTAAACTATTGTGGAATTGGTTGAGTAACAATGAGAACCACTTGAAATTCTGAATTTGAAGGAACTGGTATATTCAACAAAATACTTTGTGGCCCACAAACCTGGGACTTGTTGTTCCACTGAATTAAATGTCCTTGCTCCTGAAATAAGAAAGAGGCAAGCACACACATGGACAATACCTCACTCACCTTGTGCCTCTCAGTTCAATCGTACTTCACAATTGGGAACTTTACTTCAGGCAGATTGTTGGGAAAAGCTTGCCTTTCAGTCCATTTGTATTCCTCCCAAGAGGAAGGTCGTTTATATTACATAATACAAAGAGAAACTCCATCAATAAAGGAAGATTCAAAATATATAAACTCAGCAGCTGCAGTGAAAATATGAAGGGCAACCTTTCCCACGCAGAGGGTGGTAGGTAAAGGAAACGTGCTGCCAGAGGAAGTAGTAGAGGCAAGGTACAACAGGTACGTGAATAGGAAAGGTTCAGAGGGGATATGGAGCAGGTGCAGAAAGGTTTAGAGGGATTATGGGCCAAACGCAGGCAAAGGGGACAAATAGGGCATCTTGTTTGGCATGGACAAGTTGGCCGACGGGCCTGTCTCCGTGATGTATGGCTCGATAACTGTATGGAAAGAAAGGTATTTCATTAGGTACACAAAATTGCTGGGGAAACTCAGCGGGTGCAGCAGCATCTATGGAGCGAAGGAAATAGGCGACGTTTCGGGCCGAAACCCTTCTTCAGTTTCTTACCCGCTGAGTTTCCCCAGCAATTTTGTGACCCGCTGAGTTTCCCCAGCAATTTTGTGCCCGCTGAGTTTCCCCAGCAATTTTGTGCCCGCTGAGTTTCCCCAGCAATTTTGTGCCCCGCTGAGTTTCCCCAGCAATTTTGTGTATTTCCTTCGCTCCATAGATGCTGCTGCACCCGCTGAGTTTCCCCAGCAATTTTGTGTTATTTCCTTCGCTCCATAGATGCTGCTGCACCCGCTGAGTTTCCCCAGCAATTTTGTGTATTTCCTTCGCTCCATAGATGCTGCTGCACCCGCTGAGTTTCCCCAGCAATTTTGTGTTATTTCCTTCGCTCCATAGATGCTGCTGCACCCGCTGAGTTTCCCCAGCAATTTTGTGTACCTTCGATATTCCAGCATCTGCAGTTCCCTTTTGAACACAAGGTATTTCATTTGCTGACCAATGAACAATGCAGTGTTAACTGCAGAGTCACCATTACATAATCAAAGCCTGATTGCCTTGATGTTTGCTTTCTTATTGCAGCTTTGACCGCTGGTGCTGTATTTATATGAGAGTAGGAGAAACTGGTTAAATTTCTCTCCATATTTTCAATCTGACTCCAATGGAGCCGAATGTACAGCTCGCTATCAGCATTCTCGCAAGCGTTTGGCACGGATCATTGAAGGTGGAGACTGATAAGATTCTTGATTAGTAATGGTGTCAGGTGTTATAGGGAGAAGGCAGTTTAGCGTTGAGAAGGACAATAGACAATAGGTGCAGGAGTGGGCTATTTGGCCCTTCGAGCCAGCACCGCCATTCACTGTGATTATGGCTAATCATCCACAAGCAGTACCCCGTTCCTGCCTTCTCCCCATAGCTCTTCATTCCGCTATCTTGAAGAGATCTATCTAACTCTCTCTTGAAAGCATCCAGAGAATTGGCCTCCACTGCCTTCTGAGGCAGAGAATTCCACAGATTCACAACTCTCTGGGTGAAAAAGTTTTTCCTCATCTCCGTTCTAAATGACCAACCCCTTATTCTTAAACTGTGGCCCCTGGTTCTGGACTCCCCCAACACCGGGAACATGTTTCCTGCCTCTAGCATGTCCAATCCCTTAAATTAAGATAGATCAGCCACGATTGAATGATGGAGTAGACTTGATTGACCAAACGGCCTCGTCCTGCTCCCAGTACTTACGAATTATGACCCTGGATGAATTCATTCATGAAAGAGAGAGGAGCCATCTTGGTGAGCGGCTGCTAGCCAGCAGCCGTCCGTTTTAAATTCGTTTTTTTAATAGTTTTTAGTGAGTCCTGTTTTTTGTTTGTAGGGGATATGGTCTTTTTAATGTGGGGGGTAGGTGTAAACTTTATTTCTAGGTCCTTACCTGGTCGGTGTGGCAGCCTTTTCTCCGGGCTGCCCGTCGACCCGTCCTCGTGGCCAAAGATCTTATAAGATCTTTGCTCGTGGCCTACCAGCGGGCTTGGAGCGCCGTTTCCTGGCAGGGACCGCCCAGCACCTCGGCGGCGGCACAGCGTTGGAGCGCTGGAGCGAAGCGGAGTGGAGCGGGCGACGCCTTGCCTGGGTCGCCGCGCTGGAGCTCTGGCGAGCTGGACCGCCGAGAGCAACATCTCCGGGCTGCGGGTCTGCGGAGCGGAGAGGCGGCGTGTGGAGAGGCGGCATGTGGAGAGGCGGCAGTGCGGAGAGGCGGCGCCGACTTTTTCATCGGGAGCCTGGGAGCTCCAAACCGGCGCGGCCTTGTCGGCTTCGGCAGCCGCGGGCTCCAACCAGGAAGCGGTCGTTCCAGGTGGCCCAGCCGCCGAAAGGACTCTCCCGACGCCGGGGCAAGACCACCCGATGAGAACGGCCAGGGACATCGGGCCTCTGTAGAGGCAATTGCGGTGGCCTCAATAGGCCTGACTTTGGGGTGAACATGGGGTGGGGACTGGACATTGTGCCTTCCTCCACAGTGCTATCCACTGTGGGGGGATGATTTTTTTGTTTAATTGTAGTCCTGTAGGTCTGTGTCCAAGATGGCTGCCGTGAAGAGAGAGTGGACGCTGGCGCGCTTTGGCTGCCGCTGCTCTCTCTTCACACTGTGTTTTTGATTTTCTGTTTTTGGATTGAATTCTGTTTTTAATTTGTGTCTCTGTGATGTCTTTATTACTTGTTATATTCCGATTATATGTTTTTATTCCGATTACTATGTAAGGTGTCCTTGAGATGTCTGAAAGGCGCCCATTAAATAAAATTTATTATTATTATTATTATTTCCCTGCTTTATCTTATCGGTAAAGTAATCCATTGAGCATGACATAGTATAAAACACCTTTGATCTGGCTAAAGCGAGTTTTACCATCTTCACTGCCTACAACAGAAGCATGGACTCTACATGTTCAATCTATCAGGGAACGGCAATCCCAGGCAATCTGCCACAGAGGAACTTCAATTATGCAAATAAGCTACAGGCAAGATGCCACAGTTTTTTGAATATTTTCAACCTGCTGAGGATCTCCAGGTTTTGGGTCAGGTTTTTGTGAGTCGTACGTTTGTCAGTGTGTGAGATTGTTGCACTTTACATCAGCATCAAACACGCACATATCAGGCAAACAGCAGAGTAAAAAAGCTGCTGTTCTTCCCCCCACTTCAATAGTGTGATTTTACTTCGGAGTCACGTGCGTGACTACGTGAAGAACCCGCTCAGTGCGCAGGCGCGACATTACGCCAGCAGTGCAACAGCGGCTGCAACGGTAGTTAGGCGCTCCCGCTACAGAATGAACCGGACCGTCAGGTGAGTACCCTGAGGTCGGGTTTCGTTTACAGGTGAGCCTTTTTCTGCTTGTGTTTTTTACAGGCAGAGAAAAAGGCTCTGGAACAAAACTGTCCCCCGTTCAAGGAGGAACGTTTCCCGTTGGGGAGGGGGGCAGCAACAGGCGGTAGGAGCGACCCGGTGTTCCTCCATTCCCCGACACCGTGCCGAGCCCAGCCCGCTAGCACCTGAGCAGCGGCTGGATGCATAGCCACCCGAAGAGGCATCCGGCAGGTGTTCCCGATTTCGAACGGGACGTCTCTCCACCCGCACGGGGGGAGAGAGAGCCGCCTGAGTGCTGGAGCGGCTCACGGAGCAGGTGCCTGCGAGATGCGCTGCTTGAGGGGCGCTCTCACTTCTACAAGGCACAAAAGCTCCAGAAGAAGGCGGTAGGAACAATTACCGGGCGCTCCGCTATCCCCATCACCGCGCCGAGCCCAGTCCCGCTAGTGCCTGAACTGCGGGCTGGATGTCTAGCCATCCGAACAGGCATCCGGCCGGTGGCGTCCGATTCGTCGGACGGGGACATGTCTCCACCTAAATGGAGGAGAGACAGCCGCCTGAGCTGCATCCAACAGCTATTGGAGCAGCTCCAGCGAGATGCGCAGAAAGAGCGCTCTCGCGGAGGGAGGTCAGGCACCCCCTCCACAGTGTTCTGTACACTGCCCTCTGCTCCCTCATTACTGGAGGCTAGCATTGGTGACCAGGGCTGGGCTGGTCTGGAACAGGGGCAGGCGGACGAATTCGGGAGTATGCCAGGGGTGCAGGAACAGGAAGAGCTGTTGGGTGTGATGGACCGCTTTGTAGCAACCCCATGGGCTGGAGCACCGCTGGAACCAAGAATGGCGGCCAGCATCAACCATCTATCCAATAAACCATTACTGGAAAAGGTGCTCGCTGAGATGCTGAAACAACACACAGCACCAGAAAACTGTGAGGCCTCAAAGTAAAAAGTGTCAACAGCCAAATCTGGGGGCATGTGGGGTCACACATCCGGACCCAAGAACTCAAGCTACAGCGGATCCTAAGGCTCCTGACGTCGGCCATCACAGCCTTTGCTTGTTCCGTGGAGACCACGGAGAGGGATACCTGCCAGCAGGATGTGCTGGCATTAATGTGTACCACACAATTTGAGATCAACAATCTCCGGAGGGAAACATAAGACCTGCCCTCAATCCCAAATTTGCTGGCTTGTGTAAAGCCCCAGCTGCGGAGACGGACGCGCTGCTATTTGGGAAAGATTTCAATGAAAAACTGAAGGAGATGCAGGAAGCATCAAAAACCTTCGGCCTAATGAGGGCAGGCCCCGGGACGAGCAAACCAAGACCTCCGATACCCAAGCGGCAGCACCCCACGGCATCCACCAGTCGACGTCCGCAATATGGGACTGGTGAACGCTTGGGGTCCGCACATTATCCCCAAAGATCTTTTTAGATCAGGGCCCGCAGCGGACCCTCTGGAAAATGCGCCTCCCCCCAACATCGCCAGCACGTCAGAACAAAATCTTCAGGAAAATGAAGAAACAGAATCGCCAATATCCATGGAGGTAGGTGGGTCTGGTCCCTACCAGCATATAGAGAATAAGGGTGCTTTATTAACAGGGGGAGATTACACTTGTTTAAAGAAGCATGGGGTATGGTCACGAGTGACAAGTATATACTCAACAGCATTAGTGGATATAAAATACAATTCATGTCAGAAAAAACGCCGCCAGTTCAACAATGGCCCCAAAGGGTATTTCTCCCTCCGTCAAAGAGAAACATGAGGGACAAGCTGAACTGGTGAGACTTATCACAAAGGGGGTCATCGAAAAGACCAAACATGAACCTTTGGAATTTGTATCGAATATATTCACTAAAACCAAAAAATATGGTGGCTGTCGCATCATCATTGACTTAACATCACTAAACAAATTTGTTAAGTATATACATTTCAAAATGGAGACATATGTTACTGCCAAACAACTGAATTCCAAAGGACACTTCATGGCAAGCATTTATCTTAAAGATGCTTACTATCTAGTACCCATATACAAGGATCATCGCAGATACCTAAAATTTATCTGGATGGTACAAAGCATTGCCCTATGGGCTAACTTCAGCCCCAAGATTATTCACCAAAATATTGAACCCAGCCATGGCAATACTAAGAAAACAAAAACATATTGTCATGGCATATCTGGATGATATTCTGATAGTAGGGAAAATGATGGAATTGGCTGTGGCAGCAGTATCAGCTACAAAACAGCTCCTCGAAACTCTGGGGTTCGTCCTACATCCAGATAAATCTAAGTTGAAGCCATCCACTATCATGGACTACCTGGGCTTCACAATTAACTCAGTCCAGATGACTGTTACCTTGCCAAAGGCAAAAATGGTTGAATTAGCACAATCATGCAACAATTTAATGGTCAACGAGCGACCAACTATTCGACAAGTAGCAAGAGTAATTGGGGAAATGGTAGCAGCATTTCCGGCTACACAATTCGGACCTTTGCACTATCAAAAAATTTACAGAGAGCAAAGGGACAGGCAATAAAACGACATACAGGTCACTATGATCGTGTCATGAACTTACCCACTAAAGCAATATCAGAGCTACAGTGGTGGGCAGAAAACGTTTGGCATAGTTTCAGCCCTATCTTTATCACTAACCCTACTTTAGTTACTCAAACAGATGCCAGTGCTCAAGGCTGGGGAGCGACTAACTCCATATCCAGCACAGGTGGTAGATGGACTAACCTAGAGTCATCATTACTACTTACACTGGGCATTAACTATCTAGAGATGTTGGGCGCCTTTTATGGTTGAAAAGCATATGTATCTAATATGCAGCACTTGCATGTTCGGTTACAAATTGATAAATACTACGGTGATGGCTTATATTAACCATATGGGTGGCATAAAATCATTATCATGCGACAAATTGGTCAACATGATTTGGCAATGGTGTGTCGAAAGACATATTTGGCTATCAGCTACTTACCTACCAGGTAAGCTAAACACCCATGCCATGAGAAAATTAAACGCCTGGGTTGCAAGTTTGAACAGACCTTACCTGGAACTGGGATTGTCCAAACAAACCATCACCATGTTGGCATCCCTTCGAACATCCACCAAGAGGCAGTACTTAACCAGCATCAAAAAAGGGAGAAGTACTGCCAGGAAAAGGGACAACATACGCAACAGCTACAGCCACCAACATACTGGAGTTCCTGGCCTATCTACACCACGATGTAGGGATCAGCTACAGTGCCATCAACACAGCGCAGAGTGCTCTTTCTGCTTATCTCAAACCAGCGCCAGGACAACAGGCGATGGGATCCCATCCACTGGTGGTAAAACTGATGAAGGGCATTTACAATATCAAGCCCTAACCCCAGGTATACCCATATTTGGGATATCAGTGTGGTCCTGACATATCTCAGGGAATGGCCACCAGCCAGATCCCCCGGCCTCGAGCAAGCTACACTAAAGACGCTCATGTTGATGGCACTTGTATCCGCTCAGAGGGTCCAGTCACTACACCTATTGCGACTGGACAACATGATCACAGCTCCAGACCAGATCTGTCGTTATCCAGCGACTGATCAAACAGAGCAGCCCAGGAACACCTAATCCAGTCGTGGCTTACCCACCAGAACCACGGTTATGTGCCATGACCCACCTACTATCCTACATAGACACAACCAAAATATTCGAGGGAGATGAAAAGCCTTGTGGGTCAGTCACAAAAACCTTATGGTCGGGTGACGAGCCAAACCATTGCGAGATGGCTCAAGCAGGTGCTAGAAACTGCTGGGATAAACACTAACATGTACAAATTTTATTCCACCAGGACAGCATCCATGTCGACGGCTAAAGAATGGACATGCCTATAGACCACATCCTGGCTACAGCAGGATGGTGGGGGGGGGAAAGACCGTTCAGAAATTTTATAATAAGCCGTTGGCAAAACCTGGTTTATTTGCAGTAAAGATTTACGAACTGCAAATATTTAATTTAAGCCCAGGGGAGCAACTTAATTCTTTGTTGTTATTGTTTAAAAAATACCATTGTGTTTTTCTACAAATAGACTCATTGGTTGATTACGATAACACTTCCTCCCTCAAGAACTTCGGCAGTGAGTGAAATGAAACTGTTACACGGTTTGAAATCACAGAGCTTTGAAATCTTCACGTAGTCACTCACGTGACTCCGAAGTAAAATAGTAAGATTAAATGAGAACTTACCAGTTTGAAGTTTGATCTGTATTTTATGAGGAGTTACGATGAGGGATTACGTGCCCTCCGCTCCCACCCTCATTATATGGATCAAACTAATAAATTGATGTCTCCTTATCTTTACTATGTTTACTTCAAATAACTGTGTCTATCTGTGATTCCACACCGCTGCTTGGAAGTATGCCGCGCCTGCGCACTGAGCGGGTTCTTCACGTAATCCCTCATCGTAACTCCTCATAAAATACAGATCAAACTTCAAACTGGTAAGTTCTCGTTTAATCTTACTATTTTATTTTATCGATCCAGTAGAACCCATTCGCAAGTTTCTCTTTTCTTGTTAAATGTTCCCATTAATGCTGAATTACAGACAATTTTGGGTTGAAAGTATATTCAAACTATGAGGATTGGATTCATATGTGGCGCCATGCTGACATTTATTAATTATCATTCTATTTTAAAAAAAATCCATAGTGGGATCAAACCGTTTTCTTGCATATTTTTCTCACATTATTCTCCCAAATTCCAACTTCTTAACCCCAATCCCCAATGTCACGGTTGTGAATGCAGCAAATAGTGTATTAGGCTGAAAGCTTTCAATCTAGGAGAGTCTAGGACCAGAGGTAATATCCTCACAATAAAAAGACATACTTTTAGAAAGGAGATGAGGAAGAATTTCTTTAGAAACATAGAAATAGATGCAGGAGTAGGCCATTCGGCCCTTCGAGCCTGCACCGCCATTCAATATGATCATGGCTGATCATCCAACTCAGTATCCCGTACCTGCCTTTCTCCATACCCCCTGATCCCCTTAGCCACAAGTCAGAGGGTCGTGAATCTGTGGTATTCATTGCCACAGACGGCTGTGGAGGCCAAGTTTGTGGATATTTTGAAGGCAGAGATTGATAGATTCTTGATTAGTGCGGGTGTCAGCGGTTATGGGGAGAAGGCAGGAGAATAGGGTTGAGAGGGAAAGATAGAGCAGCCATGATTGAATGTAGAGTAGACGAGGGGCCGGATGGCCTAATTCTGCTCCTATATCTTGTGAACCTATGAGCTTTCTTGGTCAACTAACTATGAAGGTTTCCAGATATGATTCAAGTCACTTGGTCAGCAATCCAGAGATCAAGACTAATGATCCAGAGAATGTATTGATGATCGTGAAGCTCGACATTGTTGTAAAAACCTAGGTGGTTCAATAGTATAGAAAATCTATGGGTCCCATCCATTATCGACCTGCGTAATGTCTGTTGACCTGAAGTTGACCAGCAAATTGTTTCAAATACAACCACTGCCACCACCTCCCCAGAGAGTGATCATATAGAGGTGTAGGGGTGATCTTACAGAGGTGTATGAAATCATAGGTACACACAATTGCTGGGGAAACTCAGCGGGTGCAGCAGCATCTATGGAGCGAAGGAAATAGGCGACGTTTCGGGACGAAACCCTTCTTCAGACTATGAAATCATGAGAGGAATAGACCGGGTGGACGCACAGAATCTCTTGCCCAGAGTTGGGGAATTGAGGACCAGAGGAGATAGGTTTAAGGTGAAAGGGAAAAGATTTAATAGGAATCTGAGGGTTAACTTTTTCACACAAAAGGTTGTGGGTTAATGGAACGAACTGCCAGAGGAGGTAGTTGAGGCAGGGACCATCACAATGTTAAAGAAACAATTAGACAGTTGCATGGATAGGACAGGTTTCAAGATTCAAGATTCAAGAGAGTTTATTCTCATGTGTCCCAGATAGGACAATGAAATTCTTGCTTTGCTTCAGCACAACAGAATATAGTAGGCATAAATAAATACGGAACAGATCAGTGTGACCATATACCATTGAATATATATATACACACATGAATAAACAGATAAAGTGCAATGGGCTATTAATGTTCAGAGTTTTGTTTGAGTTGAGTTTAATAGCCTGATGGCTGTGGGGAAGTAGCTATTCATGAACCTGGATGTTGCAGATTTCAGGCTCCTGTACCTTCTACCTGAAGGCAGTGGGGAGATGAGTGAGTGGCCAGGATGGTGTGGATCTTTGATGATGCTGGCAACCTTTTTGAGGCAGCGACTGCGATAGATCGCCTCGATGGTAGGGAGGTCAGAGCCGATGATGGACGGGGCAGTGTTTACAACTTTTTGCAGTCTTTTACGCTCCTGGGCACACAAGTTGCCGAACCAAGCCACGATGCAACCAGTCAGCATGCTCTCTACTGTGCACCTGTAGAAGTTCGAGAGAGTCCTCCTTGACATACCGACTCTCCGTAATCTTCTCAGGCAGTAGAGGCACTAATGTGCTTTCTTTATAATTGCATCAGTGTTCTCGGACCAGGAGAGGTCTTCAGAGAGTAGTTTAGAGGGATACGGGCCAAATGCAGGCAGGTGGGACTAATGTAGTTGGGACATGTTGGCCGTTGTGGGATAATTGGGCTGAAGGGCCTGTTGTCACGCTGTTTGACTCTATAACTAAAGTAGTGCATTGAATTCTGACCTTGCCATTGGTGCTCATGGCTCGAGAATAAATGTTACAAAATCTCCTCCACTCAGCTGCATCTTTAACTGCATTTAAAAATCTCCAGAAACCTTTCTTTTCAACACACACCACACTCCAGCATTAGGTGCCTGTGAGGAAAAGACTCTGTGGCATTGTGCTCTATTCTGCCGGAGTAACTTTCTGTTGTTGATTAATGGTCCGTCAGGACTTTGCCCCCGCTGTATCTGTTCAGCCGTAATGATGACATGGACTGTGTCTTGCAGCAAATGGCCTCAACGTGCTGTTGTGTACAATGTACACGCATTTATCCGAGCGTGGCCCATGTGTATGTGTGCGTATCGTACGTTTGCTTTTGAAAAATGTTGCTTTTTGCCACCTGCAAGGGAAGACTGCCGACACGGCAAGCTTTCCTACCTCTAATCCCGCACTCCTGGTGGGAGCAGCAGGAAATGATTAGTCAGTCATTTTGCTGCAAGCTCCTTTTCTCCTGTGGCCCTACTGTGCCAGGTCAGAGAAGGCAGACGAGAACATTGCGTGAGACTGTCTGGAAAAATGCCACATGGCGTTATGGAAAATGACAGGCTAACAGATGGCAGTCTCTCTCTCTCTCTGGGGAATTTATTACGCTGCGCTCAGGGTGACTGACTGTGTGATGGAGCCTGTGTTTCATAATTCATTTACTCTCTTTTTTTTTTTAAAGGCGCACACTCCTTTACCTCAGTAGGAAATTGTAAATTCTGGGCTGCTTCACTGAGGGAATAACAGAAACACAGAGTTTTGTTCATTTGGCTGCTTCTGCGTTGGAAATGCTGCTTGAACATAATCTCCTTCCGCTTCTGCAGTCAAGTGTTATGCCTGATAATGTCTGTAAAGAGGGGAGAATCAAAATGCTGGAGTAACTCAGCGGAACAGGCAGCAGCTCCGGAGAGAAGGAATGGGTGACGTTAAGGGTCTCACCCATTCCTTCTCTCCAGAGATGCTGCCTGTCCCGCTGAGTTACTCCAGCATGTTGTGTCTATCTTCGATTTAAACCAGCATCTGCAGTTCCTTCCTACACATGTCTGTAAAGAACGTCCCTTTGAATTGTAAAGCCGGCTATCATCATGCCAGTATTCCTTCCATTTCCCCCTCCTCCCCGCTTCCTATAAGCTTTGGTACCTTGCTGAGGCATTCTGCCTTGGGCCCATATCCTTCTGGCAAAGGATCCATGTAGCTATTCAGAATAAACATTCGTTCTGCTGCCAAATCTCTTGACTCCGAGTCAGAAGGATGTGGGTTCAAGGCCTGTTCTGCATATTTATACAAAATACTTAAGACCGATGGATTCATGCAGCAATGATGACGGATGGAGGTGCTTGTGTTGTGAATGAGACCTTTAACAGCGGCTCCACCTGCCCTCACAGGAGGATGGAAATGATCCCGTGCAACGGGTTCCAAGAGGAGCAGTAGAGATCTCCATGGTGTCCGCAGTAATATTTATTTTTCCATCATATAACCAGAGCGGATTATCTGCTCATAATCACACAGCTATTTATGAAACCTTGCTGTTGGAAATTTGGCTGCTGCAGTTCCTGCTTTGCAGTGTGACTCCCCTTCAAAAGCTGCCCCACTAGTTATGAAGCACTTTGAAATTCTGTGAAAACTGGTTCTCTCTTTCTTTCTGGCCCTTGCACTTGCGACAGACTCAGTGGGCTGAAATGCCACCCTCTGTGCCACTATAACTGTGATTCATATCAATTTATATACAGACAGGAGGTGGAACCGGCCAAATGTTACTGACCCGAGTCCAGTTAAACCAAAGATAGACATAAAGTGCTGGAGTAACCAGCATCTCCAGAGATAAAGAATGGGTGGCGTTTTGGGTCGGGACCCTTCTGAGTCTGAAGAAGGGTCCCGACCTGAAACGTCACACATCCTTTTTCTCCAGAGATGCTGCCTGACCCACTGACTCCAGCACTTTGTGTCTATCTTTGGTGAAAACCGGCATCTGCTGTTCTTTGTTTCTACATTCCAGTAAAACTAAGTTCACATGTATCCTGACTACCATCGAACCAACATCAAGGGCTTGCTCTCTCTCTCTCTCTCGTTCCCCTCCCCCTTCCTCCCACTAGTCCCACTGTCTCCGCCCACTTTTTTTCTCTGTCCTACCCCCTCCCCTGACATCAGTCTGAAGAAGGGTCTCGACCCGAAACGTCGCCAACTCCTTCTCTCCATACCTCACCCGCTGAGTTTCTCCAGCATTTTGTGTCTACCTTCGATTTTACTAGCATCTGCAGTTCTTTCTCAAGCTTTAGAGGTACCATGTGTTAAAACAAAATGTTATAACTGACACCTCATCTTCCTGTTCAGTTGGACAGTGAAGATCCCATGACACAGCAAAGTCAAGTGAAGTGTCCCAAGCCACATTCCTGTTTCAAAAGAATTCCCAAAAGTTAATGATCCAGTTATTTGCCTCACTGCTTTGAGGAATCTTACTGGCTATATGTTGTTTCCTGTAAAATAACAGTGTCCGCACTTCAAAACTATTTGGAGTCACAGGAGACTGCAGGTGCTGGAATCTGGAGCAAATAACAAACTGCTGGAAGTTTTTGTTCCACTTTCCGGCACCTGCAGTCACTTATATCTCCATTCTGCTCTTCCACAGCAAAGTCTCCTCCAGGCATTCCCACTTTGAAGATAGACCAAAAAAAGCTGGAGTAACTCAGCGGGACAGGCAGCATCTCTGGAGAGAAGGAATGGGTGGTGCTTCGGGTTGAGGCCCCTCTTGCTGCCTGTCCCGCTGTGTTACTCCTACTTTTTGTGTCTATCTTCAGATTAAACCAGCATCTGCAGTTCCTTACAATACAATACAATATACAATATTTATTACATGTCATTTGAATCTCAGTGAGGCTCAAACGAAACTCCGTTTCCACAGCCATACAAACAAAGACAATTTCCTACAGACATACACACAATTCAATTTACAGAAACATCCATCACAGTGAACCTCCTCCTCACTGTGATGGAAGGCAAAGTATTTTCTCTCCCCTGCTCTCCATTTTCCTCCCGATGTTGAAGCCCCAGGCGGGCGATGGTAAGTCCCACGGCCATTTTAGGCCGCGCCGGGCGATGTACAGCCCCGCTCCCGGTCTAAAAGTCACGAAGTTGGAGCCCCCGGCGGGCGCTGGAATGTCCCGCGGCCATTAAAGCCGCTCCGGGCGATGTACGGCCCCGCTCCGGGTCGTTCCAACCCCGCGACACGGGCTGGAGAAGTTGCGTTGCGGGAGCTCCGAAAAGCGGTCTCTCACCCGGACCCGCGAGCTCCCGATATCACAGTCCACAGAAGCTGCGTTGCTGGAACTCCGGGGTCGGGCCGCAGCAGCGAATCACCACCGCTCCCCATGCTCCGAGGCCGGCCAGACCCACGATGGTGAGTCCGCAGCTCCGTGACTGGAGCCCCTAGGTCGTTCCGGCTGGAGGCCACTCCACGGTGCTAGGCCCCAACGACAACGGACACCCGGCAGGAAAAAGGTCAGGTCTCCCGTGCAGGGAAGAGATTTTTTTTAAGTTTCCCCCGCCCCCCCCCACATATACACAGTTAAAAACACTATTAAAAAACACGAACAACTACATTTAACTAGACAAAAAATTTAAAAAATGAACAGACAGGCTGTGGGGGCCGCTGCAACAGGTGAGTCGCGCCACCACCGAAGTTCCTTCCTGCTCTGTGAATCTCTCTCGTAGAGTGGATGTGGAGAGGATGTTTCCACTAGTGGGAGAGTCTAGGACCAGAGGTCTGTGACACCAGACGGGTGTCAGGGGTCATGGGAAGAAGGCGGGAGAATGGGGTTAGGAGGGAGAGATAGATCAGCCATGATTGAATGGTGGCGGGGACTTGATGGGCCGAATGGCCTAATTCTGTTCCTATCGCTTATGACCTTATGATCTCCTTCTGTTGTTTCTACTGCACTTCAACATCATTCTCATCAACGCTCGTTACCAAGTCATTATGTCCTTGCTTAGTACATGTGTTCTCCACCATCTTTACTTCCAGCACTCCCTCAGTCCATCACCCCTCCTTAACTGGTTCCACCCATCACTGACCAGCTTCTGCCACACCCCTCCCTCTCAATTCTAAATGCCGCCTATCGTCTGAGTCCTGATGCAGCTTTTCGACCTTAAATGTTAAACATTCCTTCGCCTCCACTGAGTACTTCCAGCTGTTTGTTTTTTTTGCTTCAAAAGTTTTTGTTGGCTGCAAAAGACCTTGGGATATTCTGGGGACATGAAATGTGCAAAGGAAATGTATGCTGTTTATTTCTATTGTGCACCAAGATGGTTCTTATGAAATCATCTCTGAGTGCGCAGTTTATAGGTTAAATGTTAGCGAGGAACGGCAAAGTGTTTCGCAGCCAATAAAGTATCTTTCTGTAGGGTAAACATGTTATCGTGCAAGAAAAGCAACAGCCTATATGTGCACACCAAGGTCCCACAAACAGCACTGCATCAAAGGTCACATTATTTATATTAGTGATGAAGATTGAGGCGATAAATATCGGGTAGGTCACAGGATTTCTGCTCTATCTTGGAAGTGTGAAGCTTTCCACAAACACCTGAGTTAGCAGGCAGGGCTTTAGTTGAAACAGTCGCCCAAAATAACCCCTTTCTGATGTCTCCTTGGTTTGCACCAGAATATCAGCCTGGATTTGTGCGTTCAACCCCCTGCAGAAGGGTTGCATTGCTGCTTTCAGCCTCAGGATGTAAAAATTCCACCAAATCACAATCACAATCAAAATAATGCTTTACTAGCCAAGTATGTTTCACAACATACGACGAATTTCATTTGCCAAGTCAGTCATACAAATAAAAAGCAACTGAACACACACAAAATACATTTTAACATAAACATCCACCACAGTGACTCCTCCACATTCCTCACTGTGATGGAAGGCGAAAAAATGTCACATTGTATACAAAGGAGGAGAATAGGATCTTTTCTGTCTAGGAGACACAAGAAACAGCTGATGTTGATGCTGGAATCTTGTGCAAAACACCAAGCGCTGGAGGAACTGAGTGGGTCATCTGTGGAGGGAACAAACATAATGTTTCAGGACAGAACCCTTCTTCTGATTCTTAAGACTCCAATCCGAAGAAAGGTCCACAACCAAAATGCCGTCCGTCCATTCCATCCTCGTATGCTGCCTGACCCGCTGAGTCCCTCCAGCACTTGGGTGTAATGCAAGGCTTGGATGAGACATCACTGGGCCACTGGTAACGGCAAGATCTGCAGAATTTGCCTTTTCCCCCCCAACACAAACAGCTGCATTCTCTGAAACTACGTCTTCAGTTACTGAGAGGTTTTATGCTTTTAAAAGGACGTTTGAAACATGTTCTGCGTAAGTCAGCAAAGCTGGTATACTGTGTGCAGTGTGCAGAACTGCCAGATGCATTTTCAAGGGCAGAGCAGCACACGGGCCCAAGCTTTTGTAAACGATGCTCGGAGTTGATACTTCCCGGCACTAGCCCATGGTTGCCGCATTCTATTTCCCTTTGTGTCTCACACCCACGAGGCAAATGGAATACATTTGCTGCAGATAACCCACGGACAGGGTCAATGACAATGGGAACTTCTGAGAAATTTGAGTGAAATCTGCTGGGACTTTCGTTCAGTGTGTGTGCAATTCCGTGGGAAATATCTTTGCACAGAATCAGTGCAGTGCACCCTTCCCCCAGCCTCTGCAAATGAATTTAACAATCACTGGCAGACTGTAAATCTGAACGCTGCCACCACCATTCTTAAAAACCACTGAGCCCAAGGCCTTCTCATATAAATCTGGGAATGGAATTTCTTAAAGCAAGGTTGGTCTGCAGAGTGAACTGTCATTTATATTGAAAGGTAGACAAAAATACTGGAGAGACTCAGTGGGTGAGGCAGCATCTATGGAGCGAAGGAAATAGGCATGGGTTCAGGAGAAATTAATGCCACATCGTCCCAGACCACTCACCAAGGTCAGTCTTGAGATCACAATCTTTTGACTCATTGGTGATGGTGAGTAGTTTAGTTTAGTTTAGTTTAGAGATACAGCGCGGAAACAGGCCCTTTGGCCCACCGGGTCCGCGCCGACCAGCGATCTCTGCATATAAACACTATCCTACACACTAAGGACAATTTTTACATTTACCATGCCAATTTACCTACATATCTGTATGTCTTTGGAGTGTGGGAGGAAACCGAAGATGCTTTAAAATGGAAAGAAAAAAATAGAAAAAAAATAGAATGCATTTGGCTTTGTTATGGCCAACATGGTCAAGAGGCTCAAACCACCACATGTATTCAGCTGGTCCATTTAGACTGCTTCCAGAGACTATAGTGGGTGCAGTTCATACCAATACACAGAGTACAATGCATTGCCTTGCTTCTTCTACCAATATACAATGGACATCCACTTCGGCATGGAGAACCAGTATGGGCTGAGCCCGTGAAGCACCAAAACCAATGCTAGATAGAGCTTTAAAGCCATGCACTACTAGCACACACTATCAAATAGAAAGAGAACGGCAGAGCTTATCAAATACTCAAGGACAAAGGAAGCTGAAGAAAGTGGTGGACATTGCCCAGCCCATCACGGGTACTGACCTTCCCACCATCAAAGAAATCTGCCCAAAGAGCAACCAATATCATCAGTCCCACATCACCATGGCCATGTTCTCTTGTTCTCACGGCTCCCATTGGGAAGATACAGGAGCCTGAGTACTGTTGCTTCCAGCTACAAGAACAGCTTCTTCCCATCAACCATTACGTTTTTGAAGCACACTTCACATCAACCACAACCCTACCCTGGCACCAAATCACTACAGATTTTGCACTACTATGGTTGTTCTACATACTTTGGTTTTTAGCACTATCGTGGTCTGGTTATTATCAATAACTGGTAATTTACTGTATATTTGTTATTGTTGTCGCAGCTAATGTGCTTGTCAAGCTGCAACAAAGTAGGGCTTTCTGTAGTGGCTCATATTGGTGCATGTGGTAAATAAACACTCTTAAAGTGCCACAGATCCCAGTAACAAACTAAATATCTCTGGTGACTCTCCAGCCTTTGCTGACAGGTTTTGTTGGGAGTTGGAGCACATCATTTGCTGTAGCACACCTGGGAAGTACAAGCAAACGTGACATTTCAACAAGTGCTGTTGTATGAGTGTTTGTTCACAGAACAATCAACAGGATAGGATTCACATCACAAAGTTAAAGCCCTCCTTCCACTACTATAGCAACGTGGATGCAAGAGGTAAAGAGGTCCCTGGTAATTAGCACTGCTTTTGGGGATGCATTTTGGGAGGATTAATGAGGCTACGATGCACATAATGAGTGGTAAGATTCTAGGAATTAGCGAGGAACAGAGGGACCTTGGTGTGCATGTCTGAGATTCCCTGAAGGCAGAAGAGCAGGTAGATAAAGTGATTAAGAAGGCATACAGAATGCTTGCCTTCATTAACTGGGGCAGTGAGATTATGGTACAACTATACAAAAACACTGGTCATGTCAGGGCTGGAGTCCTACACCAGTTCTTGATGCCATACTATAGGAAGGTTTCTCTGCCCTGTACAGGTGCAGAGATAATTCATCAGTGTGTTACTTGGGATGGAATATTTTGGCTATGAGAAGACTGGAAGGCTGGATTATTTTTTTCTTGAAGCAGAGGAGGGACCTGGTGGATGTGCACAAAATGATGAGGGGCATAGTTAGGGGAGATAGTCAGAAGCACTTTCCTTCCGCAGTCTTACTGGTTCAAAGTAAGGGATAGGAGATTTAGAGGGAATTTTGGAAGAAATGTTTTTTATGGATAATTTTCTCTGGCATACCAGAGGTTGCAGGAAGTATTTAAAATTATGAGGGACAGAGATAGGGTAGACAGTCAGAACCTTTTTCCCCAGGATGGATAAGAAGACATAGCTTTAAGGTGAGCTGGGCGAAGATTAAAGGAGATGTGCGGGGCAGGTTTTTTTACACAGTGTCTGGAACATGCTGTTTGGCTGGCTGATGGAGGCAGATATGATAGTGGCATTTAAGAGACCTTTAGATAGGCACGTGGACTTGCAGGGAATGGAGGGATATGGAGTATGTGCAGGCAGATAAGAGTTGGTCTTGGCATTATGCCGAGCACAGACATAGTGGGCTGAAGGGTCTGTTCCTGTGCTGCACTGTTATATGTTCCATGCATGTTCTAGAGGGTGATTGTGATCGGGAATACGTTAACAGAGGAGCAGCAGATTCTCACAACATTTAAGAAGCATCTAGATGAGCATTTGAATCACCATGGCATAGCAGGCTACAGGTTGAATGCTGGAAAAGCTGATTCGTATAGATTAGTGCCCTGATGACGAAGTTTCCCACTTGCAAAGAACAGAATTTGCACGTGGAATATTAATAAAATATTAAGTACTATGTGATTTTCTCATCAGAACAGTGCAATTTACCATATCTCATTCTGCATGTCTAACAGGTTTTATAATTAATTTCTCTCCCAGTAATTCCTCCATGTCAACAGCTCTATTTACAGTACCAATGTTTCCCTGCATCATCTAGGTTTCGTGCCAAGTCTAATTACATGGTGCACAGAGTAGGAGATGTGCTGTAGGACCTCACATTGGCACCTTATTTTAAATTTGAGTATAGCGAGGAGATGCCTCGATAGAACGTAGAACACAGCACTGCCCTTTGGCCCACAATGTTAATCCTGACCAAATGTAACTAATCCCACCATTGGCCTGCACATGCTCGTTATAAATCACTGTTGAGTCTCTTGACAGAGGCTGAGCTTCCCCCATCATTCCCGGTCAGTCTTGTCCAGCTGACCAAATGGTCTACCCATTGCCAAATATAACCTTTGTGTTCCCATTCCATACTTTCCTCCTGCTTCTGCAGCGTAATATCCCCATAATTTCTGGCATGCAAACATCTTTCCCATCTTGTTAAAATGATGATTCTCCAGCACCATAATCCCTGTGGTGCAAAACATATCTTGAGTTCACTTTGTGCTCCACTCAGCTGTTTTCTTGATGCTGAAATCTACAGGGGACTGAGACAAACCTGGCTTCCTTCATCAGTAATTTAGTAGGATTGAGGATGAAAGATGAGCGTTTTATTTACCACAAGAGCTTGGATACACATGGTGCCCTTAACATTGTAATACATCCAATATGCTTCACAAAGTGTCGATAATTTATTTGAAAATGAACACTATATCAAAGAAGATATTACGGATGTTGACCAAAAGCTTGGTGGAGGAGAAAGGTTTTTAAAAATGTCTTAAAGGATAAAAGAGCAGCAATGAAATTTAATAAATACATTTCAGAAATGTCAAGGGTGAGGAGGCCAGACTTGTTGGACTGGAAAACACTGGGAAAGGGAGGTGGAGCATCCGGTGTTATAAAACACGGAGAAGGTTACACATGTCATGGGGTCAGCCCACAAAGGGCAGTGTGGACAACCTGCTAAAGGAGTGACTGCCAACAATAAACAAAGATACCTCGAGGCTTCAGATGCAGGAGCATTGAGAAAACCACCAAAATTTATAAAGAGACTGCTCAGAAAATAAAGCTAAATCCAAGTTCCTGTATTTAAACGATGAGTAGTTCTGATTATATTTAGCTATCATTACATTATTTTGATTATTTTATGTGGAGATTTTGCAAGCTCTTGCCAATGGTAAGTTTTATAGGAGTCACTGTGAACTCAGCCCTTTCATACAGACTGGCTGTCATTGTGCAAGGCTGCCCATTTGTTCAGAACTCCTGTCTCTATGACTCCTGTTGACCTGTTCCATACAAAACATACTGGAGACATCTCCTCATATTACCCAAAGTTAATGGTCCACTCCTCTTATTGAATGGTAAAAATCAGAGTTTAAACCTTTTATAATAACTTAATGCAATGTTGATATCATCTCAATTTAATAAATTTGGTCATTCTTCATCTTGGCAAAGCCATGGAGACAGACTTAGCTAAGAGGAGAATTATATACGTGCATGTTAGGATACCTCCCACTCCCACAAGATCACTCCCACTCCTTGGGGGGGGGGGGGGGGGGCAAGAAAATGACAGAACAATCGGGGCCAGCAATAGATGACTTTATAATGGAGCCCATAATGGCCCATTGTTGGCTGGGGAAGAGGTGATAACAAGAGGGATACAAGATGTGAAGAGTGGAAATGATAGGATGACAATGGTGGAGGAGGGAGGGAGTGGAGGAGGGGATGGAGAGGGAATGCAGGAGTTACTTGAAATTAGAGAAATCATTATTCACACCACTGGGTTGCAAGCTGCCCAAGCGAAATATGAGGTGCCGTTCCTCCATTTTGCGTGTGGCCTCACTCTGACAGTGGAGGAGGCCCAGGACTGAAAAGTCAGTGTGGAAATGGGAAGGGAAGTTAAAATGTTTGGCAACTGGGAGATCACGTAGGCCAAGGCAGACTAAGGCACGTAGGCCAAGGCAGTACGTGTTCAATAACATTCACTAATGGCACGTAAAACTTTGCCCTACAAGAGAGAGTTTCTGGACCACAATGTTAAATGAATTAACTGCACTGTCACTCTGCGAACAACTTGTTACGATGAGAGTTCTGACTGCTTGCATCCTTGATTGTGAAGTTCAAATGGTATGTGTAAATTAAGCATCAGATAATAATTAGTCTCATTAGTTTTTTTTTTTAATGTTACTGGTTTCCCCTACTAAGTTGTCCAAAGGTTTAAATAATTAACTTGTAAAACTGTACATGAAAATTCTTCCATCTTTCACTCAACAGACTTGCATATTGTCAATCTTCGTAAAACCTTTAATTGGGTTTATGCACAAAATAAGTTGAATTTGTTCGGAGAGCAGTCTACATGCAATTTCCTGTTAATCAGAATGCTGCACAAGGCATGATTTGAGTTGACTTGAGAATGGTAACTATTGAAGTTTTGACATTCACATAACGAAAACCGAAAATAGATCTTGTCGGAATAACAGGCAGTTAATTAAAAAGGCGTTCTGTGGAAATTAAATTCTCTGCCTAGAAAATGGTCAAAAAGGAGGCTGAATTTGCATCATTGTAACATCAATTTGACAAGCTAAATGCACACTGGAATCGAAAAGCAAAATGACTACAGATCTCGAATAAAAACAGAAAATGCCCGTGATGCTCAGTAGGTCAGGCAGCAACTGCGGAGGGGGGGCACGGAGTTAACTGTCTTCATCAAAGAGAAAACAATTAGCACAGAGAGAGGGGGGTGGGGGGGGGGGGGGGGGGGGAGGGGAGGGAGTGGAGTAACAAAGTCAATACCTATGATAGGGTGGAGATAAAGATTGATTTACAAATCTTCCATATATTTCCACCCAGCATTCACTTCCAATTGCAGCTTCCCTGAATCCTCAATTTCCTTGCTAGACTTCTCTATCTCCATTTCTGGACACAGTTTAGCTATGAATATTCATTACAAGCCCACAATCTTCCCACTGCCATCTTGACGATATGGTCTGAATGCAGGCACATGGGATTTCCCTACATGGTCAAAAAGTGGGCATCAGAAGAAATAGTAAGATTAAACGAGAACTTACCAGTTTGAAGTTTGATCTGTATTTTATGAGGAGTTACGATGAGGGATTACGTGAAGAAGCCCGCCAGGACGCATGCGTGTCATTCTTCAAAGCAGCGGTGTGAAATCACAGATAACTGTAATGACTAAACATAGTAAGATTAGAGAAGAGATACCAGTTAAGTATATGATCAAGGGTGGGAGCGGAGGGCACGTAATCCCTCATCGTAACTCCTCATAAAATACAGATCAAACTTCAAACTGGTAAGTTCTCGTTTAATCTTACTATTTTACTTCGGAGTCACGTGAGTGACTACGTGAAGATTTTAAAGCTCTGTGATTTCATGCCGTGGAAACGAGTCCATGCATCACGTCTGCCTTGATGACTGTAGGAGGAATTGTGTTAACATAATTTGGACATGAATTCGACATTGAAATCGTAAAATTTGTTAACACAAAATTATAACCCCTTTTTATGGGTTTAAATTAATTTACAGAACTTAAAATTGTTTCTGCAAACGTTCCAGGTTTCATTACTGGTTTGTTGTAAAATAATTGGAATGTTTTTTCCCCAGACCATCCTGCTGCCTTGAGGATTTGGTCCATTGGTATATCCAACTGTATCGCTGCCGATGTAGCTGCAGCCCTGGTGGAATGAGATTAAAAAATATTAGTATCCACCCCAGCCTGTGTTAGCACCTGTTTCAGCCATCTTGAGATGGTCTGGACCGTCACTCTTTTGTGTGGTTGCTTGTGGCTGACCAAAAGTGCCTTCTCATTGCCTCTTAGGATTTTCGTTGTCTCCATGTATAACGACAGATGTCTTACTATACAGAGACGGTCATCTGTTGGGTATGACCTAAATTGTATATTGAGGCCTGCTGATCCCTGTCTGTTCTGCTTTACTAACTCATAGATATGAAACGTAATATTTTCTGTTGAGGAAGTCATGTTGTCCAGTCTTAGTTTATGCAGTGACTGTACCCTCTGTGCCGTGACCAATGCCATTAGCATGACTGTTTTTAATGTCAGTCTGTGTAGGGACAGGGCTGTTGCTGGAGACCAATTCCTGAGCATCTTCAGGACAATACTTACATCCCATATTTGGGAGTACCTGGTTCTTGGGGGATTAGTATTAAAAATTCCCCTCATAAGTTTTGTTACCAGTGGGTGAGTCCCAACAGAGTAACGCTCTCTCCCCTGCCATAGGTAAGTCGATAGGGCACTTCTGGCGCAGTTGATGGCACTGTAACTGAGCCCCTCATCATTGTGGAGGCCTGCCAGATATTCCAGAACAGACGGGATGTTCATGTCTCTGTAGGTGATGTTGTTTTTATGGCAGTACATCTCCCACTTCCTGATATATACCAGATACTGTTTATTGGTTGACTGTCTTTGGGCCACCGAGATCATGTTCACTGTTCGGTCCGTCAGTCCCAGTTGTAGTAGAGGTGTTTTTAAACTCTACAAATTAATAAGTTCAAATGTTTATGGCATGGGTGGCTATCCCTTGTTACGGGATGTAGCAATAAATCTGGTCTATGTGGGATGGTGATACATGCTTCTAATACCATGTTTAATACCACTGGGAACCATGGTTGAGTAGGCCAATCGGGTACTACCAAAATACCAGACGCAGAGTCTTGTTGTATTTTCCCTAATACCCGACTGATGAGGCAGAAAGGAGGGAATGCGTAAATAAACAATTTCCCCCCCAATGCAGCGAAAATGCATCTGTCGCCGCTGCCCCAGGGTCTGGTTCCCATGAAACATAATTTGATAACTGGTGGTTAAGTCTGGATGCGAATAGATCGATATCTGGTGTTCCATATTTTGCTGTAATATCAGCAAATACTTTTTTATTCAACATCCATTCGGTGTTTTCATTAAATTTGCGTGACCTGGTGTCTGCCACTAAATGTAATCTTCCTGGTAGGTAAGTGGCTGATATCCAAATATCTCTCTGGATACACCATTGCCAAATTGTATTAGCCAGATTGTCACATGATGTCGATTTGTTTCCACCCATGTGGTTAATATATGCTACCACGGTGGTATTGTCTAATTGTAGTCTAACATGCTGGTGATATGACCCAGTACAATATGACTTTAGGCCATGGAATGCACCCAACATTTCCAGGTAGTTTATGCCCAGTGTGAGTAATAATGATGCCTCCTGAGCAGTCCATCTACCTCCACAGCTGGTGATGGTATTGGTGGCTCCCCACCCAAGTGCACTGGCATCAGTTTGTAGTACCATGGAAGGGTTACTGACAATGATTGGATTGGAACAAAGCCAGATCTATCCACCATTTTAGTTCCAATTTAGCTTTGATTGGTAGTTTCATAGGTCTGTCAAAGTGACCTGCATTAATTTAGAGTGCTTGTATTTTTGCTCTCTGTAAGTTTTGGTAATGTAGAGGTCCAAATTGTGTGGCTGGAAAGGCAGCCACCATTTTGCCAATTACTTTTGCTACCAATCTGATGGATGGTTTGCTGATGTCAGTGAGGTTATTGCAAGCCTCTATTAAATCTCTAGCCTTTCCCTTAGGCAGAGTCACCGACATGTGAACTGAGTCAATGGTGAACCCCAAATAGTCCATAGTAGTGGAAGGCGTTAGTTTAGATTTAACTGGATGGATAATAAATCCCAGTTTTTCAAATAACTGTTTTGTGGCTGTTACAGTTTGTTTGGCCAATTCCAAAGTTTTGCCCACAATGAGTATGTCATCTAAATAGGCCATGACCATGTGTTTACGTTTCCGTAGAAACGCTAGGGCTGGTTTCAAAATTTTTGTGAACAGCCTGGGGGCTGATGATAATACATTTGGCAGTGCTTTATACTGCCAGAGCTGTCCCATCCGGTTGAATTTTAAGTAACATCTGTGGTCACCTCGTATAGGCACTGAATAGTAAGCATCTTTTAAATCGATGCTGGCCATGAAGTAACCTTTGGAAATTAATTGTTTAGCAGTAACAAAGGTTTCCATTTTGAAGTGAATATATTATACAAATGTATTCAATTTTGTCAGATCTATGATGATGCGACAACCACCATCTTTTTTGTTTTTGGTAAATATATTGGACACGAATTCTAATGGTTCGTGTTGAGTTTTCTCAATTACACCTTTTACGTAAAGCCGCTCCAGTTCAGCTTGCGCTTTTGATTTTTCTTTATCAGAAAGCACGAACATTCGGTTCGGTATATGTTGAACTGGAGGGTTATACTTGTGTATAAACTCTATTGTATATCCCTGGATACTGCTTAAGATGTAAGTATCGGTTGTTAACATGCTCCATGCATTCAGAAAAGAGTGTAATCTCCCCCCAACCTCTATGCTCCCTGTATTTTGTAGGGAACCAGATCCACCTACCTCCATAGTTACCAGTGGCAGGTTTACTTCTTTTTTGTAGGTTCTTCGCTGCTGTTGTTGCGCTGGTGTCTGGATTTTCGGTTTGGTTGGCGTTGGAGGTCCCCGCATCTTCCAAGAAGGCCGGCCTGGGCCATGGCCTATAAAGACTCATGTTTTGAGTACCGGGCCTTCGAGCTTTCACCAGTTCTGCTGGTGGGTGCGTAGGGGTGCTGTCTTTGGCTGTAGTGGGTTTTTGTTGGAGTCCCTTTTATTAGTCCCAGGGTTTTTGCTTCCTCATTGAGCTCCTTCACTTGCTTCGATAGGTTGCCTCCAAACAATAGTATTGGTGGTTTTGTGGTCCCAGGTTTGCACAGTCCCTGCACCCCTTGCACACTTGTCTTTCCTTCTGCGGACCCCTCTTCCAGGTCAGCCCAGAACTGACCCGCAGTGCTCCCCTCTGATGAGGTAGAAGCACTGTGCAGCCCTTCAAGAGGTACTGCTGTGGGTTTATCATAGGGCCCACAGTGACCCGGCTCCATCCCCGGAGTCTGTCACATTGGAGCAAATGCTCCACACACCGCTCCATCCGGCTCCAGCCCTCTCGGTCGCTGGCCGCCCGCGGTTGTTAAAAGTCGGACTCCTCTGAGTCCACGACCTTGTTTGTTTTGTGTCTAGCCTTACCGCCCGGCCGCGTGGATCTGGCCGGTGCGGAGGCGGCATCGGGCACAGCTGATCCCACTATCGGTGATCCGAGTGCCGCTGGCTGCTGCTGGCTGCCCGCTGCTCCGCGGTCCTCCCTCACCAGCTTTGTCGCAGCCCGTTGGTTTCTCCACCTGTAATCAGCATGGGAAAACACAAAAAGACCACAGCTCTTACCTGCAGGTCCTGGTTTAAATTGTCGCTACGGGGGAACGTCGTTCCATCCCGTCTCCTCCGTTTTCGACTTGTCAAAAGTCGACGGCCCCATTCTGAATAGTCTCCCGCCCGGCCGTGGTGTTCTGGCCGGCGCGGGACAAAAAGTCGGCACAGCTGATCCCTTATGGGGCTTGTGCCTTCAGCTACTGCTGGCTCCCGCAACTTCGCGGTCCTCCCCAGCCAGCTTTACTCGCAGCACTTGTGGACACTATTTTGTCCAGCTCCCCCCCTGTGTAAAAACAGCGCGGGGACAAAAACTACCGCAGAGTAAATCACTTACCTGCAGGTCGCGGTTTCAAACTTACCGCTGCGGGGGAACGTTCCACCCCGCCTGTCGTTTCGCAAGCGTGAAAGCGATATGGCACGCATGCGTCCTGGCGGGGTTCTTCACGTAGTCACTCACGTGACTCCGAAGTAAAATTGAGCTGAATTACTGCTTCACCCGGAAAGACTTGGGGCCCTGGATGGTGCGTAGAGTAGAAGTAAAAAGGATATTATAACATCCTTTCCTATTGCATGGAGAAGGGTTGTGAGAAAGGGCCACATGTGGGCTAAAGGGCCAATTTCTGCGCTGTACAACACTGACTCGTTCCCTCCTCCTACCCAACTTCCATTCCAGTTTCTCTGGCTCCATCATTTCTGTCCTAATGACATGACTTTGCATACCACTGCCTCTTGGATGCCTTTATTTTTCCTTAACTGTGCCCTCCCCTTTAGCACAGCTAATGAGGTTTTCGACAGCAGTTCTTCTATTTCCACAACTCAATTCCTTTGAACCAAAGCAAATATGCGGCTTCCCTTGTCCCTACTCCCATCCCACCAGCCTCCATATTCAACAGACCCTCCTCCATGACTTCCAGCACCTTCAATGAGAATGCGATAAGATACGATAGAACTTTATTTATCCCAGGAGGGAAATTGAGATAAATAAATTTGTATCGTATCGTAATCTCATCGAAGGTGCTGGAAATCATGGATTCCACTCCCAAATACACCTTCCCACCTTTCCCAGCAGAAGGAGGGACTATTGGCTCCATAACCTCCTGTTCTCTCTTCCACCTCCTGCAAGAATTCCCTTTCTCACAACACTTCTCCATGCAAGCGGAAAGGATGTAATAATATCCTTCATACTACTACTCCACCCACCATCCAGAGCCCCAAAGTCTTTACAGATGAAGCAGCAATTCAGCTCAATTTATTCTGATTTTGTGCATTGCATTTGCTACTCACAATGTTCTACCTCCTGCCTTGCAGAAACCAAGGGTAAACTTAGCGACTGCTTTGCAGAACAGCTCCGTCAGTCCGCCAGGGTGATCCTGAATATTGAAGCACAGCAGTACTGAATTCAGCACATTCAGAAAGTCAGTCCTTCCCGTGTGGCTCTAACACTCAATTGAAATTTTCAATTGTCTACTGCCTCATCAGTTTATTTAGCGTCAAATAGTCCAGCTTCCCACCACCCTTTACATTACTAAGTCATCAATGACCTCGCTCTAATTTTAAGGTTATGCCTTCTCGTTCCAAACTCCCCCATTAAAGGAAATCCATCTTTTCTATCCGACCCATCAACTCCTTTTAATCATTCTGATCATCTCCAACACATTACCTAATAACGTGCTACATTCAATTGTTGTAATGGGCTTCAATTTTGAAGATAATTTAATGAAAATTATAATCAATTATCTGGACTGGGGCAGTTGTTATCTTTCAAGGTACACCTCTGTAGAAGGGCATGGAAAAAAAAAGATACAGCTTCTGGATCACTCGGGTTGTGAGAAGACAATACTAATCTAATCCCTCATCCACTTCCAACAACTCGCACCCCCCCCAAAAAAATACGACTGCAGCCTGCAATTAAAACAAGTCCATTTCCTGCAGGTCTCCCAGTGAAATTGTACTGCCAAGCACTTAAAACCATCTTGTGGAAAATTGACCTTTATTGCAGCTGGGAAACACAAGCCATTAATTATAAACTACAATGCCATTTCAATTATTACCTCCTTTTGTCCTTAATAATAAAAAGGTACGTTGAGATTATCTAACCTTCTCATTTGGTGGGTGACACTGCAGCATTCTAATAATCTGAAATCTAATTAGCAGAGTCAGAGAGTGCTGGGCTGCTTAAGACTGGTCTTGCCTTGCACATAACAATTGTGCAATTATCAGCACCTTGACTGCAGAATGCTGGGGTAAAAAAAAAATACACAGACTTGTCGCAAACCCCCTTAACTGGCACCAATTAAGTGAAATGAAGAGAATTGAAGTCAGCAGTAATGATCAAGGGGAGGATGAGACAGAGGGGGCAGTGGAAGTAAGCTGCGTTAAATTATAATTGTGGAGTAATGGCTCATTAAATTCTGTTATTCACACGCTGCAGCAGACTTGCTGAATCTCCTTTAGTACCCTTAGTGGGAGGCTATCGGATTATAAGGTCAGATCATAGGACTAGATACAGCGGGAAACTGTTAATCACTTAACGTCTGCAAAGAGATTTTTTTCCCATTTTTCATTTTTTATGGGTTTAAGATTGCAGCTAGAGTCTGTAAAAAAAAATTTGACAGAATAGAAAATCTGAAAGATAATTTTTCTGACAGACCAATTACAGCCTAAACACTGATCGCAAAAAAAGGGAAAGAAGAAAGAAGGTACATTTACAGAGACCATTCAAAATAGACAGATCAGCAGTAAACTGTGGGCCATTGGAAGAGTCGCTAGCGTTGAGACAGCTTCTGCATCTGTTGCAGATCCTTCAACCTGAAATAATGACCAGCCATGAAATAGGATTTATAGGTCACAATGTCACGGGGGCTAGATACATTGCACAGTGTGGTACTGCGCTTTCTAATTCTGGTGGTCCCAGACTTGATTCCCGGTCTATAAAAGGATTAGATGGAGCATTGCAACTTGCGTTCCCTCCCGGTTTGCTGTCCAACCACCCCTACTGGCCACTGGTGGAGTTGAGGATCTATCTAGCGTAAAATGGCCTATTTGGATTCAACATCAAGGCTCAAACAACAACTTGGATTCATTTCATTTCAAATGTCATATTTTGTTGTGCCACAGAAGAGGGCCATTTGGCCCAGTGATGCTATAATGGCTCCCAGAATATTCCCATCAGTCCCCTGTCCTGTTCTCCCACTTATTTCCCTCTCACTTATTCTTTCACACATACCCAATTGCTTTGATGGCTTTGGTTTGCTTTTCTAGTTTGGGCATGTTGATCACACTGCTTTAGGTTCAACATTGACCTGAATCAGTTTAATGTGCCCTTTTAAATCTCTGAACATTAAGCAGGAGATACCATTTGGTTTGCATGACTAATGGGTATGCTGCTTTCCCTTCTGCATTGCCTCAGCAATTCTCCATTCATAGACTGCAGCTTTGGTCTGGATGAGACGACATCAGATGGAACAAGATCCTCGTGGAACTCCACTTCAATGTTGAAGTATTTCAGAGATAACTTTTCTTTTCAGCACTCTGAGAATGTTTTCCCTCTTTGAGTGCTTGTTATAAGATTTTCTTTGAAAGCTGTTGGTCCAACATCCTAATGTCCTGACCAAAAGTTCACCCAACCTTTTTCTCCAGCGATGCTGCCAGACCCACTGAGTTACTCCAGTACTTCGTGTCTATCTTTGGTGTAAGCCAGCATCTGCAGTGCCTTGTTTCTACATCCAGATGAGATACCTGCCTCATCTGCGATCTATTCTGCAGAATGTGGATTGTCGGAATACCCATTTAAAGATCTAATATCTGAGAAGATGGATGAATAGCCTGTACTTTGTTAACACGGGAATTGAAATGAGAGGAAAATTGAAGTTTCTGTTTCTGAGACATTATCTTGCCTTCTTACCTTAATCAGTTTCGTCAGACTGCCTAGGTAAAAATGGCTCAACTTTACAGCAAGGTGGACACAAAAAGCTGGAGTAACTCAGTGGGACAGGCGGCATCTCTGGAGAGAAGGAATGGGTGATATTTCGGGTCGACACCCTTCTTCAGACTAGTTAGGGAAAAGAGATATAGACGATGATGTAAAGAGATAAAGAACAATGAATGAAAGATGTGCAAAAAAGTAACAATGATCAAGGAAACAGGCCATTGTGAGCTGTTTGTTCGGTGAAAATTAGAAACTGGTGCGATTTGGGGGGGGGGGGGGGTGATGGTTGGAGAGAGAGGGAATGCCGGGGTTACTGGAAGTTAAATAAATCAATCTTCATACCACTGGGCTGTAAGCTGCCCAAGACAGCAGGGTGTCTGGGTTTCATATGCATACCAAGATTGACAACACAAGGTTTTGCAGAACTTCAGCTTTGTTTGTAGACTGTTGTCCTTGAGGTCCCACACATTTGCACATAGTTTGCCAAAGGCCATATGTGCTTTGCTGATTCAAGTATTGATTTCTCCATTGAAATGAGCTGTACAGAATAGTACACAGACAAGACAGGTGGACTTGCTCATGGCTTCGGGAGTTTGGCCCTTGACTGCTTTTAATGCTTTCCTGCTGTAGCCTGCTCCACCACTTCAGCCTCACTGCCTGGAAGATGATGAGGCCAAAGTTGTCCGAGTCAGTGATGGAGTTCAAGGAAAAGTCATCAGCACACTATCTGGTGTCAATTCATGTGTCACAATCACAAATTACAAAACAAAATTGGCGAACAAAGCAGAGAAAGGTTGGGACCAATGCATGGCCCTGCTTGAATCCATTGGGGACTGGAAATGAACGGAGATGATATTATGCTTTTACCCTGGTAGAACATCCGAAGGCATTGCAAGCGATTATGTTCAAGAATCTGTGCTTGGATGAAGAATCAGAGCGTCACTGTGAAGGTGAGACCATAATACCACGGGAATCATTCCCGATTCTTCCTCACTAACATTATGTCAACATTAAGCCAGCCCCAACCTCCTTAGCCACCGCCACCAGCTCAAAATGGTCCTCAAACTACGGAGCATCTTGGACAATACAGCTCACCCCCCTTGCCCCCATGACACACTGATCAACCTGAGGAGCACCTTCAGCAACAGACTGGTTCCACCAAAATGCAGCACAGAACGCCACAGGAGATCCTTTTTCCCTGTGGCTATCAAGCTGTACAACTCCCAACCCTTCTGACTCCCTCTCCCCCCCCCCCCCCCCCCCCCACCCCCCCTCCAATCGTTGCACATCCCCAACTCTGGACTCCACTCGTCACTTTAATTTCATGTTTCATGTATCTTGTTGTGTTTTATGACTGTTGGCGGATCAATTTCTCTCCTGGGATAAATAAAGTTCTATCATATCATACCGTACAGTATCGTACCACCAATGATGGAAGGTAGTCCGTGCCTTTTGCAATCACTCAACTCAGCGGGTAAGATGGCAGAACACAGTACCCTGATCTTTCAACTGTCCGCTACCTTGGTGAATGAAGTGGTGGGAGGGAGACAGGTCACTGGCCACAATTATACAAGCTCCACCAATGGGTAAACATGATTGCAAGACTTCAAGATTAGTAACCTCATATGCAAAGGGCAGGTCCTCTGCTTGTGTTCTTCACATTCCCCAGAGCTCTGAGATGTTTAAGGGTTAAGGACACATGTTCTGTGCACAAATACAGTGACGTCAAATAGCTACTGGGCTTATTTTACTCTATTCCGCCCCTTAATTATTGGTTTAATTGGTGATTTTCTACTTGGGTGGTAATGTTCTACAGCTGTGGTTTAGTCACAGCAGAAAACAATGCAAAAGTACAGTTAACAATCAGATTTCACCAATAGAAACTAATTGTGTTATAACACTGCACTGAAATAGGTAGAATTAAAGCAGCCAGTACAAACACAATAAGCTCTTCCAAAATAAAATAAAAAATTATTTACTTTAAAAATACCGATTTAACAATGTTGCATGAAAAGAATACATCATGGCATCTAGAGAACGGAACGAGAGCCTTAGAAATAAACAGCTGGAAATAACTCAGAACCCAGGAAAAATATCCACAACAAGCTGTGTTATTGGACTCGAGATTCTAGCATCTTGTGTCACCATGTTATTGCTCCACTCCAAAATCTCCCCAAAGTGTGCCCACTTTATAGAAATGAGGGGGGACCTCATTGAAATGTACACAAAGGCTTGGATAGAGTGGATGTGGGGAGGATGTTTCTATTAGTGGGAGAGTCTAGGACTAAAGGTCATAGTCTCAGAATTAAAAGAAGTTCTTTTAGGAAGGAGATGAGGAGGAATTTCTTCAGTCAGAGGGTGGTGAATCTGTGGAATTCTGTCACAGAAGGCTGTGGAGGACGTCAGTGGATATATTTAAGACAGAGATAGATAGATTCTTGATTAGTATGGGTGTCAGAGGTTATGGAGAGAAGGCAGGAGAATGGGATTAGAAGTGAGAAATAGATCAGCCATGATTGAATGGCGGAGTAGACTTGATGGGCCGAATGGCCTAATTCTGCTCCTATCACTTATGATCTTAAATCCTCCTTCTCACTTCCACAGGAGTTCTGTGAGATCCTCTCTCACTGCTCCCCTGTGTGTGGCAGTGGAAGAGGAGGGGAGAAATAAGTGCAGGTCCAGGTGGGAACATTGAATTCTCCAAGTTTACGTAGCCCTCTCCCTATTTCCCCACTCTTCTTTCTTCATCCTGCCCATCCCTTCTTCCAGCTTTCTCCCCCTCCCTACAATCAGGAGTTAAAATGTATATTGAATTCTTCAAATCCAGTTAGCCCATCCCATTCCTTCTCAGCTGCTCAACTATCTCCTCTCCCACCCCCAGTGTACACCTTTCTTTCCATTTCCCCCTTCCCCGTCACCCAGTTCCATACCCCTCGTACATCCACCATCCACCCACCTCTCCATACTCTGTCCCCCGTTTATCTTAACCCCACCCCCCCTACCTTTCTACCTCCCCCCCTCCCCCCACCCCTCAATCCTCCCTCAGGTTCTACATTTCACTCACTGCCTTCATAGAAACATAGAAACATAGAAAATAGGTGCAAGAGGAGGCCATTTGGCCCTTCGAGCCTGCACCGCCATTCATTGTAATCATGACCGATCATCAACAATCAGTAACCCGTGCCTGCCTTCTCCCCATATCCCTTGGTTCCGTTACACCCTAGAGCTCTATCTAACTCTATTTTAAATTCACCCAGTGAAGTGGCCTCTACTGTCTTCTGTGGCCGACAATTCCACAAATTCACAACTCTATGGGTGAAATGTTTTTTCTCATGTTACCTCCTTACATATTAGAGTCCACCATCTATACGCTCTTGTCTTCTCCACATATCACCTCCAACCTTGGTTACTCTCTCCACCCATTGCTCCCCCTCCTGACCCACCTGCCGATTAGCCCCTTCACCATCACTCGCCAGCTCTTGCCACACCCCTTCCCCTCACCTATTCTATCATCTATCTCCCCTCCACTGCATCAGTCTGAAGAAGGGTCCCAGCCCTAAACATCATCTGTCCATTCCTTCCACAGATGCTGCCCAACCTGCTCAGTTCCTCCAACACTTTTGTTTTTTTGCTCAAGATTCCAGCATCTGCTCTGTCACTGAACTCTGTGTACTCGGAACTGATATTGTTTTCCTATTTTTACACACAAGGGCAGCCTGACATGCAATCTAAATCTAGAACTGCTCTCTCTGGAACATGTCAGTCTAACTTATCTCTTCCTGGAAAGTAGACAAAAGAGAACAACGTGATCTGCACAGACTGTTTTTTTGTAAAGCTTTACCTGTTGAGTCATCTGACCAGTAGTTTATATACTGATAAAGACCAGGCTCAAACCATGATTTGTGGTATTATACCTTTCTCCAGTTAACACCAAGCGCTTTCTACTCCTTAATGCATCGTGATCATTCTTTTGAGTCAGACTTGATTCTCTTCTGAAGATAGATACAAAATGCTGGAGGCACTCAGTGGGTTAGACAGCATCTCTGGAGAAAAATAATAGGTGACATTTTGGGGCCTGAAGAAGGGTCCCAGCCCTAAATATCATCTGTCCATTCTTCAGTCAGACAGTCAGACTTCAGTTTGAAGAAGGGTTCCAACCCGAAACGTCACCTATTCCTTTTCTCCAGAGATGCTGCCTGACCCGCTGACTTAATCCAACATTTTGTGTCTTTCTTCAGTATAAACTAACATCTGCAGTTCCATCCTACACAATAACTATCTCCTGATTTGGTTTCACTAGAAGCACTTTACAGTCAAGGCTACTGGATAATTAGAAAAATTGTTGAAGGCACTCAGCGGGTCAGGCAGCATCTATGGAGGTGATGGATAGGCGACGTTCTAGGTCAGGACCCTTCAAACATCATCAGTTCATTCTCTCCACTGATGCTGGCTGACCCGCTGGGTTACTCCAGCATTTTGTGTTTTTCTCAAGATTTCAGAATCTGCAGATTCTTGTGCCTGGATAATTAGCTGACAATTTTTCCCATTGCCCAAACACTAGGCATCAGTCTTCTAACGTTTAACTGCAGGACACCACCAGGTGTTAAACAAATAGGCTGACAACATAGAGGTATCGGAGGAGTCACGAGAGACGAAAGAGAGGTGGCAAGCAAGCACCATTTATACATGCTCAAAAATGAGCCAACATCTGCAAAAGAGGTTTAAGAAGGAACTGTAGATGCTGGAAAATCAAAGGTAGACAAATGTGCTGGAGAAACTCAGCGGGTGAGGCAGCATCTATGGAGTGAAGGTTAATAGGCAACGTTTCGACCCGAAACTTTGCCTATTTCCTTCGCTCCATAGATGCTGCCTCACCCGCTGAGTTTCTCTAGCACTTTTGTCTATCTGCAAAAGAGGTGTAGATGGAGAAAAGCAGAGGACCAAAAAGTTGAGGGACTCCATGGTAACAGTGCAGGACTGAGAAAAGGATCTCTCTATAACTGAATTGGTATGGGTGGGAAATGTGGTGCTAAATTCTTTGCCATTTGAAGCAGAATGATACAGTTTTGTAATTAGTCTCAGATCATGCACCATTTGGCCTAGATTATGTGAGAGTAAAATCAGGCACATTTCTTCTTCTAATCCCTCCCCAACGATCTAGCCAGAAAACGTCTGCCCGTAGGTGTTGGATACAGACTGGATGAAGTGTGGGGTGCATCTTCTACTCTGGGCCGTTCAGGAGATGCTCAAGTAAATTCTGGCAACAAGCTCTGCCCCACATAACACATATTCAAACAAATATCACACAAAACCTTTACCTGGTCTGGTTATCACTACCCAGTAATTCCAATTCTCCTTAAGATCACATTTGGTATCTTCTGCTACACATGTATAATAATTATAATGGAATGGATGCACAATTATCGATTTATATGAAAAGTCATTTTGACATCTATTTAAAACAAAGGAGGGGGTTGAGGAGAAAGCTGTCCTCCAGTCTCTAACTTGAGTTGACATTCAGGCCCTCATTTATCCGTTGTATTAATTGTGCTATTCATTTTCCGTTGTTCATTATTCTAACAAACTGATTAAATAATTATTTCTTCCTTTACTTTATAGTGCTTCCACCGGCTCTGTTTGTTCCTGGAAGCATTAAGGTAATACTTAAGGTGTGAACTTTTCAGTTTTTGCCAATGAAACGCACACAAAAAATCCCAAAGGCCTTCTTGATAAAAAGTTTTCATTTTTGCCAGTTAAACGCTGCGCTGGCATTAAATCATGCAGCATTTATGCTTTTGTGTAATTGACTTTAAGAATTCCCCACTTGGCTTTCGAAATGCACACTTTAATATTTCCAGTATCATTTGATTTTGGGATGTGCTGGTCAGTGGCATAACAGCCATGATCTAGTGAGAAAGGCCACAATAGTGAAAGAATAGGCAGAAATAGGGTGAGAAAATAAAGGCATTTGTGATTACATGGAGAAGTGATTAAAGGAATACTTGAACTAGTCTGTAAATACTGCCGAGGTGCATTTCCACAGTTCCCAGTCAAACTGCCCGCTGACTGTCGAAGCAGCTATGTCGTGGATCAAGCATAGAACTAATAAAAAGTATAGCCTCAACATCTAAAGGCGCACAAACCCCTGTCACAGAAATTATAGTGAAAATGAACATAATACATGAGAAAGAGGAGGATGCCACTCATGGTTATTAATAAGTCAACAGTGTAACTGTGCACCATGCTAAACCAAGCAGATGGACATCATGGGTCTTATTAGATAGAGGGGAACAATGAATACCAGGAGGTGTGAAGGGTGATCGCTGCTCAGTGGCGTTGAATAATCATATCAGGACAGGGACAGGGGTTACTAGAGCTGAACTCAGGTGGGGAGAAGGGCAGCAGGAATTAGTTGCGGTTTCAACTCCTGGTCCATATCTAATCATTTGGTTTTAGGAACCTCTGTAGAAACTAAGTGAGAATGGGGTCAGGTTTATTTATTATGAACAAGTTGACTGTCAAATCTATCCATCCTGGCTCAATAGTAAAAATATTGCCTGCAAGATTATAGGTTCAGTAGTCATAGCAGGGACTTGACCACTAAACCCGGCCTGACATACCGTGCAGTAGAAATGGAGTTTGACATCGTCAAATGTATGAAGCATTAAACCGAGGCTGACCTTACTCTATCAAATACATGTTAAATAGAAACATAGAAAATAGGTGCAGGAGTAGGCCATTCGGCCCTTCGAGCCTGCACTGCCATTCAATATGATCATGGCTGATCATCCAACTCAGTATCCCGTACCTGCCTTCTCTCCATACCCCCTGATCCCTTTAGCCACAAGGGCCACATCTAACTCCCTCTTAAATATAGCAAAACTAATGACCCTGCTTCAAGAAGAACCCATTATTTATCCTGCAACATACATCATTAAGATTATCACAATGATGTTTGTAGGAACCAAATGGTCAAAATTAAATCCCCATATTTCTTAAATTAAGAAATTGGCTACATTTCAGCATTAATACATAGGAGAGGCACAGTAGAGCAGCGGTGGAGTTGTTGCCTTACAGTGTCAGAGTCCCGGGTTCGATCCTGACTACGGGTGTTGTCTGTACGGAGTTTCTATGTTTTCCCCGTGACCGGGTGGCTTTTCCCCGGGTGCTCTGGTTTCCTCCCACATTCCAAAGACGTACAGGTTTGTAGGTTAATTGGCTTTAATAAAGACTGTAAATTATCCCTAGTGTGTAGGATAGTGCTAGTGTACAGGGATCGCTGGTCAGAGCGGGCTCGGTGGGCCGAAGGGCCTGTTTCCACGCTGTATTGCTAAATTAAACTAAAATAATATACTTTGGGGCATGTCAGGATCAGGACAGGAGCAACATAATAGAAAGTTATTATTATTTTTCTTCCATTTTCTTATTGGGACAGATGGGTTGCTCCACTAGGTGCTTGCATTGCTTTACTATCTAAATGATGTCAAGTTGGGAAAAGGGGATGTACAACAGAATCTGGAGGTCCTTGTTCATCAGTCTATGAAAGTAAGCATGCAGGCACAGCAGGCAGTGAAGAAAGCGAATGGCATGTTGGCCTTTATAACACGAGTCGAGTATGGGTGCAAAGAGGTCCTTCTGCAGTTGTACAGAGCCCTAGTGAGACCGCACCTGGAGTATTGTGTGCAGTTTTGGTCCACTAATTTGAGGAAGGACATTCTTGATTTTGAGGGAGTGCAGCATAGGTTTACAAGGTTAATTTCCGGGATGACGGGACTGTCATATGCTGAGAGAATGGAGCGGCTGGGCTTGTACACTCTGAAGTTTAGAAGGATGAGAGGAGATCTCATTGAAACATATAAGATTGTTAATGATTTGGACACGCTAGAGGCAGGAAACATGTTCCCGATGTTGGGGGAGTCCAGAACCAGGGGCCACAGTTTAAGAATAGGGGGTAAGCCATTTAGAACGAAGATGAGGAAACACTTTTTCTCACAGAGAGTGATGAGTGTGGAATTCTCTGCCTCAGAGGGCGGTGGAGGCAGGTTCTCTGGATGCTTTCAAGAGAGAGCTAGATAGGGCTCTTAAAGATAATGGAGTCAGGGGGATATGGGGAGAAGGCAGGAGCACAGTTTAGGCTCACATAAGAATAGAGTTTTGGGTGAGGCTCTTTTCCACCATCCTAAGGATCAGCAAAGCAAAAGGAGAAATATTTTGGAGATAGGTGGCGGTGGAAAGCAGTTGTACCAAGAGGGAATGCAACACTTGCCATTGTATCACAGCCAAACATAGAGTGCAGAGGTGTAGGATGCTTCTCACACCTTGTTTTGTGCCATCACCCAACATCAGAACAATATGCCCAACACTATGATTATGTAAGAGCTCTGTGTGGAACATGTCAAGCCAACCCAACGCTCCGGTGAACTGTAAACACGACAGCATGAAATATGATCTGCATAGGATTAAAGAAAAGGATTTTGGCAGTGTAGTTAATCTTCTATGTCCTGATAAACATGGGTTGCAATGCTATCAATTTCTGTCACAACTAATACCAGGTTTTGTGCTGTGTAACCTTTCATAGTTTTGTAGCCAGTAACTATATGTAAACCATTGTGCCTTATGCCATACCATATGATTCGTACTGACAAACGAAGCATGTTTGGCAAATTACAGTGTTTTGAATTAGTCTATGAAAAATGTCGGAACTGGAAAGTTTCAGTGGAAATGCAATATTATTTCACTCAGATATAAAAAGCTGAGAGGAAGAGGCTAAAGATTATAGGTGCTACATCATCAGAATATCCTTGCTGTCTTTTCAGTCAATGAAAGAGTAATTGGCAGCGTCCTGGGTGGGTTTTATCCAGCAGCACAAGTGGATAAGCACAGTCGAATCGTATCATTCAGACCAGGCAGAGGCCTGATTAGATTCTTGCAGCTTATGAATACTTTATCTCAGTCACTGTCACAGGGGGCCGATTGCAATTGGGTTGGGAGCGGAGGGAAGGGATGGCGAGGCAGGTTACACCTTTCCCCATGCTATTAGTTTAGTTTAGTTTACTGTAGAGATACAGTGCGGAAACACAGGCCCTTCGTCCCACCGAGTCTGTGCCGACCATCGATCCCAGTGCACTAGCACTATCCTACACACTGGGGACAATTTACATTGTTTTTTTACCTAAGCTAAATTAACTGCAGGTTTTAGGAGTGTGGGAGGAAACCGGGGCACTCGGGGAAAACCCACGGGGTCACGGGGAGAACGTACAAACTCCGTACAGACAGCACCCCTGGTCAGGATCGAACCTGGGTCTCTGGCGCTGCAAGGCAGCAACTCCACCACTGTGCCACCGTGCTGTCCAAGTCCATGATTACTATCAAGTAACCCCTGTTGAAAGACGTATGGATATAGATGCCATGCGATAACATGAGCAGGTTTACTTGTAATGCAATCCTTGGAGAAAAAAAAGGCTGAGATCACTTCAAATCCAGTCACACATGCAACCACTGGACCTGCCCAATGGAAATCTGCCACATCCAGTTTTGATGATAGAAATGGAGACCAAGGGAGGCACCAGCTGCAGCTACAGAGAAGCAACAACCTGTGAAACATGCACTGCCCCAGGGACGGCAGCGCACAAGAATCCCCCGTCTCTATCCACACTGAAACCACAGATGTGTGACATGTATTTGTGTCTTATAAGTGTTGTCTATATTAACTCTTTCACGGTTATTAAACTCCTGGCATTGAACATCCAACAGTAGATCATACAGACACAGACAATGTCAGAGCCTACTCCCTGTCTCACCGCAGATAGCATCAGCTCGTTTTACCAGCACTTCCTATTGACAGATATGAGCAGAACTGATGTTGTGACCCACCCTGCTCTAAGAGTTGATATGATGCAAGGGAGGTAGTTGGAAATGAGGAGGGAAGTTGGGAGTGACGTTTAATCCAAGGGAAATAGATCTGTCGAACGGGTCATTGCAATGAAAAACACAAATGGGCTGGAGCACAATTAGGTGCATTTCTGGAGACTGAAGAAATAAACCAGAGGCGTTTAAACTATGTCCTCAGGGCCATGTGTGTGCAACAGACTTGGTGCTAAAAACTCCACTTATGATCCATCCATTTATTAAATATCATAGGACTTGGGAAAGGGGTTTCCGAGTCCACATTGATGGAAAATTTTAAATTAGCAGATCAAGTTCAATTAAACTTGGAAATTAATCAGAACATGGCATTAAAACTTTATATTGAGGCCCCATGGTACGTACGTAGGGAATTACTTATATTCGTGGTTTTGATGACGACAGTCCAATGCCAGTGAGGGAAAGTTTATTCATGGGGAAGAGTCCTGCCCCTTGGTTTCATGCTCTATTTTCCTAAATTCCTAAACATAATGAAATTCTCTCTGTTACTGTCAGCAGTGGCTGGGTGCTGGCCATTCTCCAGCGAGGACCCTGTGCCTCCACACAACAGTGGGAGCAGGTATAGGGGATGTGCTCCACCACTAAGATGTAACAAGGTGCAATTACCAGAGACAACGCCTTCCTCCTGCTGTGGTGTCCCTTTGCCATTGTTGTCCAATGAGGGGTCTGGTGTACCTAGGGAGACACAAAGAGCTTCCACTTAATGGATTTCATTTCTGTCATTACCGCTCACTCTGAACGAGCAATGTCTGAGTCTGCATTTGTCAAAAACAATTGATTTATTTACTTTGATAAACCATTTATGCCTGGTATGGGTGCATAGAGGTGGCGTGAAGCACCATGAAGCGGATACAAGGAAACGTTTGTTGATGATAATATTCCAATCAAATAAATACTGAATTGAATTAACAGGTCGTTTTTAAGTCGGCTTTTAGCACGTGGGGTAAACCAGTCCAAAACAAAGGGAGAACAGACACTGACCCCTGAGCTGAAAGCTCAGACAGTGATCAAATGCTGGCCAGAGAGAGCTGGAATTTCAGGATGCGTTTAAAAATGAAAATAGTCATTAGGAAAGTTCAGAGAACAGGGCAATCAGGGAGAGCATATTTTCCAACTGATTCAAGACTAAGTAGTGTGTAGAAAAAAAGGAAGTTGGTCCATGTACGGGTGTCAAGTTATTGCACAATCTATGTAATCACCAAGGCACGTGGAATGTTGTCTATTCCCTGCAGCGTTGGATTATAAAAGTTCATGTTCATAAATGACAGGGACAGAATTAGGCCATTCGCCCATCAAGTCTGCTCCGCTATTCAATCAAGGCTGATCTATCTCTCCATCCTAACCCCAATCTCCTGCATTCTCCCCTTAACCTCTGACACCCCCATACTAAACGAGAATCTATCTATCTCTGCCTTAAAAATATCCATTGATTTGGCATCCACAGCCTATTCTTCTGCTCTACCAAGCCTTGGTCAGACACTCAAGTCATCAAGAGAGTTTATTGTCATGTGTTCCAGATAGGACAATGAAATTCTTGCTTGCTGCAGCACAACAGAATATAGTAAGCATAAATACAGAACAGATCAGTGTGTCGGTGATGGTCTATGAACCACGAGAAGGATATATTGTCCTCAAAGGAGGTACTATGTACTGTGGATTAACCAGAATGATTCTGGGGTTTAAAGGGTTAAATTAAAGCATAGTATTCATAAACCTTGCTTTTATTCCCTTGTGTTGGGAAGGTTGAAAGTTGATCTAATCGAGATGTTTAAAATGATAACGAGATCCAATCGGCTCAACAACTGAGAAACTATTTCCTCTGCTGGGAGCATTCGGTACAGGGGGCATAATCTTAAAATTGGAGCCTGGCTTTTCATAAGTGAAATCAGGAAACAGTTTTTCACACAAAGGATAATGGAAATCTGAATCTCTGTCCCCAAAGGCTATGGCTGGTGGTGCAAAAAAAAACTTTTTTTTACATAGGTTCAAAAGAGCAACACAAGCTTTAATTAATGTTGGTAATAATAGAGAACAAATGCTTAACATATACTTTTAACTTCCCGAAGTATTTTAATGGATGGCTTAAACTTATTTATTTTGACTTACTAAAGACCATACAAACACTTTCATGTTCTCGTTTACAATATCTCTAAATAAACCAGGAGGAACTGTAGCTGTTGGAACGATGGAATTACAGGAAAGTCCAAACAATCCCTTAATATAGTAAAACATTATGGGAGAGTTACCACCATGCAGTCTTTGCCATCAATTTAAGGACGGCATGGTGGAGCAGCGGTAGAGTTGCTGCTTTACAGCGCTTGCAGCGCCGGAGACCCGGGTTCGATCCTGACTGCGGCTGCTGTCTGTACGGAGTTTGTACGTTCTCCCCGTGACTGCGTGGGTTTTCTCCGAGATCGTCGCTTTCCTCCCACACTCCAAAGATGTATAGGTATATAGGTTAATTGGCCTGGTGTATGTGTAAATTGTCCCTAGTGTGTGTAGGATAGTGTTAATGTGAGGGTATCGCTGGTAGTTGCTGACTCGGTGGGCTGAAGGGCCTGTTTTCGCGCTATATCTCTAAACTAAAAGAAAAGAAACTATCTTTCAAAGATCTCAGTATCAAAGCTTGCTCGAAACGTTTTAAGGAATGTCTTCACAGTAGGAGGACAGGTAGAGAAGGTCAGAGGAAGTACTGTAAATTCCAAAGTTTTGGATCTCGTGCAGCATGAGTGTGACTGATGAATGGAACGTCAGCTCAGTCTGTTTTTAATAAGTGCAAATCCTCAGCCCTGCAGCTTCATCAGTCTTCTTCTTGTAATTTCTAAGTTCTCTCATGTTATGAACTCCAATCCTTTAGATATTTTTACTGAATGAAGTGTTGAAAGGCGTAATATGGAGACACAAGACACTGCAGATGGTGGAATTGTGGGCCAAAAACAAAATGCTGGAGGGACTCAGCGGGTCAGGCGGAATCTTTGGAGGGAAATGTACGGATAAAGTTTCGAGTCGGTACCCTTCTTCAGAAACGATGACTGTCCATTCCATCCACAGATACTGCCTGGCGTGCTGTGTTCCTCAGACACTTTGTTTTTGTACAAGGGTTTAACATGTCATGGAGTCATACAGAGTGGAAACATGCCTTTCGGCCCAACTTGCTCACACCGACTAACATTACTCATTTGCACTAGTCCCACCTGCCTGTGTTTGGCATCCGAGCGTGGCATCTTTAAATAATGTTAGGAATCTTCAACAATGACTTTTTACTCCTGTTCTTCATCAGTTCACTATCCGGGTCATTAAGTGAAGCAGTAGCCACCAAAATTCATATATTCTTTATGTTGATAGCCTGTGGCCAATTTAATGGTTATCAGACCCTTTACAATCAATTGGGGGGCACACACTTCTACTCCTTCAAAGCAAAGGAGTTCAAACCTCATCTTCGTCTTCTCCCACAAATATGGAGTTTTTTTGAAGAGGTAACCATGAGGATTGATGAGGGTAATGATTGAATGTTGTCTCCATGGACTTTACCAGGGCTTTTGACAAGGTCCTGTATGATAGACTACTCTGGAAGGTTGGATCACATGGGATGTAAGGAAAGTTAGCTGAGTGGATACAGAATTGACTCCAAGCTCAGGCTCGGCGATCGTTTCGCTAAACACCTCCGCTCAATCCGCCTAGGCCTATGTGATCTCCCGATGGCTAAATCCTTTAACTCCCTCTCCCATTCCAACATTGTCCTTTCTGTCCTGGGCCTCCTCCATTGTCAGAGTGAGGCCCAGTGCAAATTAGAGGAACAGCACCTCATATTTTGCTTGGGCAGCTTACAACCCAGCGGTATGAATATTGCCTTCTCTAACATCAAGTAACCCTTGCTTTTCCTCTCTTTCCATCACAGTGAATGGCAGTGCTGGCTCGAAGGGCCGAATGGCCTATTCCTGCACTTATTGTCTATTGTCTCTCCCATCCTAGTTCTCCGACTAGTTTCACTGTCTTCCTGATTACATTTTATTGATTGTATGCTTCGTTGTCACCTTCCCCACAGCTAACAATGATCCATTCTACGTTTTCCTTGACCTTCGTCTCCTTTGATCTCTCATTGTCACACCTTATGCTTCCATATCTCTATGTCTCCCCCTCCCCTGACTCTCAGCCTGAAGAAGGGTCTCAACCCTAAACGTCACCCATTCCTTCTCTCCAGAGATGCTGCCTGGCCTGCTGAGTTACTCCAGCATTTTGTGTCAGCATTATATAAACGCTTTGAATGAGAATGTACAAGGCATGGTTAGTACATTGAAGATAGACACAAAATGCTGGAGTAACGCAACCGGTCAGGCAGCATCTCTGGAGAAAAGGAGTAAGTTTGGTTCGAGACTCTTCTTCAGATTGTACTGTACAATGAGCTGTACAATATACAGTTGTACATTTGCAGGTGACACAAAAATAGGTGTATCATTAAGAAGGTTATCAAACCTACAGTGGGATCTTGATCAGCGAGGTAAATGGCAACTGGAGTTCAATTTAACTAAGTGCGAGGTGTTGCATTTTAGGGAAGTTAAACGAGGGTAGGGCATTCACAGTAAATGCTAGGGCTCAGGGGAGCGTTGTACAGCAGAGGGTGTTAGTAGTAAAAGTACATACAGTCATTCTCTGAAAGCAGTGTCACAGGTAGGCAGGGTGCGGTGGTAGATTGCAACCTTTACGTGGTCTGCCCTGTTTCGACGAATGCAATCAACCCGGCGTGCACAATCAAATAAGATCAAATAGAACAAGTTGTCCTCCAACTTTAGGCTGTGCACGCCATACGCAAGAAGCAGAGAAGGTAGACAGGGTGGTAATGAAGTGGTAATTCTTTGACATTAGCAACCCCTGAGTCCGTGTAAGCTATCTTTATGAAGGAGCCTGGGCAATGGCACACTTCACAGAGAAGGGCATCACAATTGAGCCATTGAATAGGGGTCAGAAGCAGCGAGTGCAATATTGCCGCTATTTTCCCATCCCCAATCAGGGAGCTGAGGCCAATATTATAGCTGGCATCAGCTGACCGGGCGTTGACTGGAGATCGATGCCAACAGAGGCATCAGGAGTGATCAGATTAAATGTGATGCAAATGGTTAAAAGATAAATTGCATTGATAGAAGGCGTGATGTCTGGCAAAACAATTTCTATTGGAAGTACCCACATTTGTGGCAAATAAATTGGATTTGAATGTAAGCACCTCTAAACTGAGAACAGTTAATTATGTCATTATTCTTCTACACCATCTGGTTCATTCAGATAACACCAGCTCCGGAAGATGTGATCTTTCGCTCCAAAGGCAGCACCATTGAATCTATTCACTTAAACGCCTGCTCATCCTCAGACATGTTCTAGTTTGCAAGTCCTAGCCAAATTAAGTAGATCCTGTGCAATCAGTTCATTCAAAGTACAGGAGACAAGCCTTTTCGACTTGTCTATAATTGAGTTTGTACCCAACCTGGTCATGCTAGAAATGCAGAATATAAATGGCAATTATGCAGCCTGCAGAAAAAGACCGAATTAGCTAAAACGACAAGACATTGTGCTCTCTTTAATTATCTGTCAATTGTACATTCACAGGTTTTCTCATCAGTTGCTTCCTTCACACTCGCTGTGACTGGCATGTCAGCCCTACTTTGCTGCTCATTTCATGGACGTGCCTTTTCAGGCTAACACCCTGGAACCAAGCATCCACAAAATGCTGGAGTAACTCAGCGGGTCAGGCAGCATCTCTGGATACAAGGAATGGGTGACATTTCGGGTCGAGACCCTTCTTCGGTCGGCGTAAACCAGCATTTGCAGTTCCTTCCTACACACCAAGAACTGGAACCAAGAATAGCAACTGACCATGGCTTAGCAACCACTGCAAGGACGCTAACCCTTTGGACACTGAAGAGAGGGGTGATCTCCAGATCCTGTGTTTAGACGGAGAACGATCACTTTCTCTACCTCTGCTCCCTTGAATTTGGCTCTGTAATAGGCATGGGAACTATCCAATATAATTTATAGATGATTAGATTGTGAAAGATGGATAGGAAATTAACCCATCATGAAGGTTAATCTGTTGCCAAGATTCTTAGCAATGACAAAATGGTTTAAGTTAAAAAGACAATGAATAATTTTGATCTTTTAACTTGTCATCCCCTTTTATAGTACAGAACTGATATATGACCAGAAGTCTCGTGCACACGCACGCACACACATGTAATATAGAAGGACCCATTCAGCAGCAGTTATAATTAAACATTTGAATGAACAGAAATGTTAAGGATTTTGTAATAAACGTCACACAACTAAATAGCATATCTTTAGCATGCCCCTTTGAAGTTGATTAAGAACAGAAGTTGTCTCTGGTGGCTCAGCACCCAGGCAAGGCTATTTATGAATGAGCTCTCTGAAGCTCACTTTGCCTGAGGGCTAGTCCATGGATATCACTGGGAACAACTAGGGAAAGGCTGACTTTGCCTTTCATCTCTTTGCCTTCTCTCTGCTGGCTCGCAGGATCAATCTGTGAGCATTCGTGATGTCAGAGCACTGAGGCACCAGGTTTTCTCTTTTGGGAAATAGTACCAGCTTTCGAGCAGAACTCCTTCCATCAGCACCATCACCCCCCCCCCCCAACCAACTAGCATTACCAGCCGCATTGATCTGCTGTGGGTAGGCTGAATGTGGATTACTAAAAGTCAAATCTATTGATTTCTGGACAATTCTATTTATTTAAGGAAGAAAGCAAATCAACTCAGTCAAGTGAGAGAGTCCAGCATTACATCCTACCAAGAAGGGGGAAAGTATTATCTGCAGTGACGTCTGGTCACCGGACAGTCTAAAATCAATGATAAGTACTGGAGGCAAGCAGTCTACTTTTTTTTGTTAAATGACATAGATTCAAAGATCAGGTTATTCCCAGCAGGCAGCTTACAACCATTTTACCATTGCTGAAAGTTTTTCCACAGTACCACTAGCATGGCTCAGGTAGTTACCCTTTGAATGAGAAGGTTGTGGTTCAAATGCCACTCTTGGACCTGTGCACATACTAAAATGCAACCGATGACTGGTGTCCAGCTCTTACCCCTGCCTGGCTTTGTGTGGTTCGTAGCTGCACACTTTTGCATGGTCACTAAATGTAAGCAATGTGACTTGGGAAAGCCTCTGTTTTTTAACCATACGAATGGTAATTGCACCCACACAGATGGTGATTTCTGCACCGCAGTACTGTTCAGACTGATCCCTGGAGCAGCAGATGGAACTCCAAAACGTTAACTTTCATTCCCTTTCTTGGCTGTTGCAGGATTGGAGTGCATAGTAGTTTAGTTTAGTGATACAGTATAGTAACAAGTCCTTCAGCCCACTGAGTCCATGCTGACCAACGATCATCCATACACTAGTTCTATCCCACACACTAGGGCCAATTAACCTACAAACCTACACATCTTTGGAATGTGGGAGGAAACCCACACGGTCACAGGCAGAACGTACAAAGTCCGTACAGACAACACCCATAGTCAGGATGGAACCCGGGTCTCTGGCACTGTAAGGCAGTAATGCCCCTGTCCCACTTAGGAAACCTGAACGGAAACCTCTGGAGACTTTGCGCCCCACCCAAGGTTTCCATGCGGTTCCCAGAGGTTGCAGGTGGTTGCCGGAGGTTGCAGGTAGTGGAAGCAGGTAGGGAGACTGACAAAAACCTCTGGGAACCTCCGGGAACCGCACGGAAACCTTGGGTGGGGCTCAAAGTCTCCAGAGGTTTCCGTTCAGGTTTCCTAAGTGGGACAGGGGCATAACTCTACCGCTGCGCCACCGTGCCACATCAGAGCTACAGCAGGCTGCGTCACAGGGCAGTATACTCGAGAGATACCTTAATGCCCTTTGTTCTGCTAACGCCACTGAGAAGTGGGATCACTATTCAGAGCCTGAAATAAGAATCCCAGACTGTTATTTGTTGCGTTTCTTGTGGCTCTGCATGGCACCTAAAGTATACGTGGATATTGTAGCGAAAGAAAGCATTAGCTAAAGTCCAACACAAGCACACTGAATTGGTGGATTGTGGTATTGATCAGCGAGGAGGTGATATTGATTTGACACCAGTTCCCATTTTAGAGCTCAGCACCGTCTAAATCGCTCTTTTTGACAGCTAAGGTTGCATCCCCACCAACTTAACTTAAAATTACTGTCAGGCTGGCTGTTGCAATAATTTTTAAATGTTTAATGGTTTCTCGTGGCTTCGATGGTATTTTATTGTCACATGTACCCAGGTACAGTGAAATTGCTTTTTTTGCACACAGTTCAGTTAAAATCTTACTATGGGCAGGCACAATCAATGAAGTACAAATGTGTAAGAATAGGAAATTACATGGAGGCAGTGTATGAAAGTCGCCACGTTACGGGCTCCATCTTGTAGTCTTCTAGTTCAAAGTTGTAAAAAATGTTAAGAGTCTTAATTTGCCCATAATGGCCCGTTGTCCTGGCAGTGGGACAGGGTCGGAGTTGTAGGGGTCGGCCTGGCCTGGCGATGTTGTGATATGTTCCACCACTGCTCCGCCACTCCGAACCGCTGTAAGCCTCGTCATAGGGCAGTGTCTATGGCCTGGCAATCTTGTGCTGCGATTTTACTTCCAATATTAGAAATAGGGAGGTATGATGTTGATGGCAGAGATCAGATTCATTTACAACTTTTCAGATCATGAACAGTTTGTGGCCGCACACGTCACGACCTAGACAATATTTAAGGTCGGGCCATCCAAGTGATGGATGAGATTTAATCATCTGCCATCAACATGCAATGGTATTACCATCACCAAATTTACCAGTGCCGACATCCTGGGGTTGGGATAGGGTCATCAATATGCCAGAAATACTACTGGACCCATCTTTTAGTTATTGTGGCTATAAGGGAAAGTGTGATGCTGGGTATTATGTGGCAAATTCCATGTCTTCTTGATCCCCAAAGTCTTTCCATACCTTTCAAGGCACTGGGCTACTGGATGCAATTCTGCCTCATTCCCCAGTTGGGTGCTGCCCCAACAATACAAAAACATAATCACAACCAATTTAGAACAATGTTTTATTGGCATCCCAACTTCTATTCATTCCCTCAACTACAAGTAAGGAGAATGTATACAACCTACAAGATGTTCTCAACACCTTAGCAAAACTTGCTTGACAACACTTCCCAAATCTACAATGTCTACTACTCAGAAAGTCACAAGAAACAGGCCCATAGGATCTACTCATTCCCAATGCCCTTTCATGTCATACACCATCTCAACTTAGGAACACTTCACTATTGCTGAGTTTAAATCCTGAATCTTCCATCTCAACAACATTTATGGGAGCAAAATCACTGGGGTTATATCAATTTATTGTTTTACATCATCTTATAGTCATAGTTTAGTTTATTCCTACGTATACCGAGGTACAATAAAAACCTTCTTGTTGCGTGCTAATCAATGAGCAGAAAGACTATACATGATTACAATCGAGCCGTTCACAATGTACAGATAGATACATGATAGAGAGAATAACGTTTAGTGCAAGATAAAGCCAAGTAAAGTCTGATTACAGATAGTCCGAGGGTCTTCAATGAGGTAGATATTAGCTTAGAACAGCTTTTTTAGATGTTGGTATGATGGTTCAGTTGCCTGATAACAGCTGGGAAGAAGTTGTCTTTGAACCTGGGGGTATGCGTTTTCACACATCTATACCTCTTGTCTGATGGGAGAAGGAATTGTGAGAGTAATCGGGGTGAGACTCGTCCTTGATTATGCTGCTGGCCTTGCCGATGCAGTCAATGGAAAGAGGCATGGTTTGTATGAATATCCACCGGTTGGCGCCAGCAATGGCTGCCTCGCCAACAGTCTGTCTGTCCATACCTTCTTTTGTTATTTGTTTGTATGTGTTAATTGTATGTTTTTAGTGATCTTTAGCTTGTTTTATGTGGGGGGGGGGGGGGGGGGGGTGGGGTGGGGGTGGGGATTAGGGGAAACTTTTTCTAATCTCTTACCTCGAAGGAGATGCAATTTTGTTTTCGTATGGTATCTCTGTCCACACTGCGGCCTAACATCAAGGAGTTGGTGGCCTTTGCTGGAGACCGATTTCGAGAGCTCCACTGCGGGACTTAACATCGTGGAGCCCGCGATCTCTTTGCCAGGGATCAACCTCTGAGCTCTACCACGGACGTCTGCGGGACTTTAACATCACAGAGCTCGCGGTCTCTGATCAGAGACCGACTTCGGGAATTCCAAGCTGCACGAGCTTCGATCGCCCCGACTGCGAATGGTTCGACTGCCCCGACCGTAGGAGAATAAAAGAGGAAGAAGATTGGACTTTATTGCCTTCCATCACAGTGAGGAATGTGGGCAATCCGCTGTGGTGGATGTTTATGTTAACTTTTATGCAGTTGTGTGTCTTGTTGCTTTTTTTGTTAGTATGGCTGTATGGTAATTCGAATTTCACTGTACCTTAATTGGTACATGTGACAATAAACTGATCCTGACCTTGAAACCCTTCAAACCTTGATGGTCTTTGCTGCGTCCACAATTCTCTGCAGTTTCTCAAGGCATATTAGAAAGAGACAATAATTGTTGGACGTGGCAGTGATACCAACATCCCTGATGTGAATAAATTAAAACATGGCCAACTTCTAGTTCTCCCAGTATCTCTCAGCTTTTAATTAGCAAGCAGCTTAAAATTGGGTTGGTGCAGATTAACTCTCCAATACAATTACTGTACCTGATTTCAGGGGCTATTGAAAGCAGCTTCATACATAACCAGTTCTTCCCCATTTTTGCCTCTGTTACTGCCACAATCAAAATTGCACAACTCTTCTCAGTCCAGGGATGTCAGTCACAGTGCAATTGTAGCACTTTTAGGGTGGTACGGTGGAGTAGCGTTAGAGCTACTGTCTTACAGCACCAGAGACCCAGGTTCGATCCTGACTACGGGTGCTTGTCTGTACGGAGTGTGTACGTTCCCCCCGTGACCGCGTGGGTTTTCTCCGAGATCTTCAGTTTCCTCCCACACTCCAAAGACGTACATGTTTGTAGGTTAATTGGCTTGTTGTAAATGTAAAATTGTCCCTAGTTTGCGTAGGGTAATGTTAATGTCTCACTCTGAGGCTGAGAATTCAGTGCACATCGTACTGTTGCAGCTGCTGTCTTTTGGAGGAGATATTAAAAGTGAAGCCCTGTGTCTGTTCTCACATCATAGAAGTATTTTGAAAAGGAGCAGGTGAATTCCTCATCATTTCACTTACAGTGACTCTTATTTTGTGGAACAACCTGACAGTCATTTTATCCACAGTAGACATAAATAGCCAATATGTTGAAAAAAATTCAATCTTTCCTTAACTAGCACTTTTTGATTTTCGCCATTCATCTAAACAGCCAAAATAAATTCAACATTTCACCCTTACAATGTAGATGCTATCAGTATTCCCCTGGATTGTCAGTCCAGGTTATGTGCTCTAGGATTTAGATTGGTATTTCAACTATCTACCAACATTTAGATCAAGGTGTTATCGACTGAGCAAAGCAGACACCTGCAGGCCATTTGCATCAAAGCTATTGTGCTGCATAACCTTGTCGTCACCGTGACAGGAATTGTTGGTTCCTGAAACAGTCACATCACTATTTAAAGAGCTCCATTATTTTAAGTTACATAAAATATTTATGAAACAGCCTCACGCTATAGACCTAAGTACAGGCTTGTGCCAGCAAAAAGATCGATAAAGCATGTTACGGCAGACTGTTGACACAGTCAGCATCTCATCTCCTCATGAGGGTATCTATTGCTGAGGTCTGTGTGCTGCTGCTCACTGGAGACCGATATGCTGCCGTGCGTTCTCTCGCTAAAGCTCTTATAGTGTGTAATTCTGTTAAAACTCCCTTCATCAGCAGGGCAGCATTCATCAAGAGCCATTTGAAATTCTACATACGTAATTCACTGAGAATGAGCAAACAAAGATTCAGAGATCCCAAAATTGGTTAATCCTCTAAAATAGAAGTTTTGAAGTTAACAGTCTCAGCCATTGTGAACTGGCCTTCATAAAACTGCAGGTGATACAGAGAAATTGTTATGAGGTGCCCGATCTTCCCTCATTCTTTCCTCCTGAACTGCTCTCACTAAGATATGCAGTCTAATTTCTCCCCTTCAAAGCACTCTCGCCAACAGTGCCAGAATCATAGACATACAGCACAGAAACAGGCCCTTCAGCCCTATTTACCCAAGCTGACTAAGACTACTTACGCTAATCCCACTTGCCTGTATTTGGTCCATATCCCATTAAACCCACCTGTCCATTTGCCTGTCTAAATGTATTTTCAATGTTGTTATAGTACCTGTCTCAACTACCTCCTCTGGCAGCTTTTTCCGTATACCCACCAGCCTTTTGATCTCCCATCCAGATTCGCCACTTTTCATGGAATCCAGGCAGTATCGATTTATTGAGGGGTAATGTTTGTTTAGTCAGGCATCATGATCATCCCAATTAACAGTTCCAACTCAGACCAGACGGGGCAAAAAATAAACTCTGGAAGAACCAGGCAGGAGGGAATGGACAGATGATGTTCTGGGTCGGGACCCTTCTTCACACTGGTTGGAGCAGGGGCAGAAAATTGTGAAAGAGATCCTAAACAAAGTATTTGCCAGCTTTTGCCCCCTTCTGCTCCAATCTGTCTGAAGAAGGATCCCAACCGTGAAACATTGTCTGTTGATTTCCACCACAATGCTGCCTGACCCGCTGAGTTCCTGCAGCACCTTGTTTTTTGTTCAAGTCTCCAGCATCTGCAGTCTCTCGAGTCTCAGTCCAGACTGGGGTTGAAATCAGGCACCTTTAGTTCTATGTGGCTCAAATCAATATAGCCATGCTTCAGGAGAAGGAGAGAAATTAAAAAATAAAGACTCAAATTCAGATGGAACATTGGTGAACTTTTAAAAAATTGTTTTTGAAACATTACAGCTGAAGATGATGGAGAATTTAGCTGCTGATTGAACACAGCAAAGGCACACGCACAAAAATAAGATTATTTTTGTAATATTGATTCAGGGATAAAGTTTGGCTGGGGCAGCAGGACAAAATGTCATGAGATCTTTGTCACGTCCACCTGAGAAGCCAGACGGGGCCGTGGATTAATGTCTCATCTGCTTTGAAAATATGGCGCTCCCACTGAAAATACTGGAGTGTCAGCTGGGATTTAGTACTCTTTGATATGGGGACTGAACTCTCAATCCGCTTGAGAGATGAGAGTGTTGACACCGAGTCACCGCCAATACTAGCTGGATACCAGCAACCATTAGCAGAGGCGGGCGAGCTAGTCACTCCACAAGAGGGAATGACACTTAGCCTGCACTTCGGAAGTAGGGTAACTAAAATTCGATCAAAAGAAACATACAGGGAGAAATATATCTCAGGGATATATAATACAGGGAGAAGTCTGAAGAAGGGGGTCTCAACCCGAAACATCACGGTCCTTCCCTTCAGAGATGCTGCCTGTCCCGCTGAGTTACTCCAGCATTTTGTGTCTACCAGGGAGAAATATACTTGCTGGAAAAATAACTGCAATTCTCAAAGGTTTTCTTAGCCACCAAGGCATTTGCAAAGTAATGAGCAATCCAAGTACTAAGAAATTAACTGCAATGTGAAGGGCTTGCACTTTGAAAATAAATTCTGCGTGGAACTGGCTGACACAATAATTTTTTTTTCCAGCGCCTGTGAACAATGTTTTACATTGCCGGCTCTCCCAGGATAGTTCACAATAGTGCGATTTTATTTTCCTTTTATAAGTGCAGCTGCTTTCTACAGACCCATAAAGATATGCTCTGTCTAGAGTGCACGCTTGCTGTGTCTCAGAGAGATGGGTCTCCCATCCAAATGCATTATTCACATGCGCCTCCACTTCTATTTCTGGTGCACTTCAGCATGGTTAATACATCAAATGCTGTTTCATAAGTGCACCAATCAATACTGGAGGAACACTAGGACTACAATATATAACAATGCTATCTGTTTTGTCTCGTCAAGTTACTGGATTATTTTTTAAAGTTGTCTATTTATTCAGTTCAGATCCAGAACAATTAGAATGTGGAAGATCCTTCGGCAAGTTCTTTTAAAACCGTCAGCCTCACAACTGACTTCTGATGACTAAACGTGGAATTTAAATCTTCATGAAAATCAGTAAACCACATTTCGAATGCACGCTGCAGGTTAGTATTTTGGGAGCCTGAGCGAGAGGAAGATTATGATTCACACATTGACTTAGAATTTCAATGTGCTCGACCTTTTCCAAGAACTACTCTCCGGTCCCACCTATCCTAAAGGTGCTGACTCACGCTGAGATACATTTCTTAGACTGCCAGCCTATCTCAAGTCTCTTACTCACACAGCCACTCCTCATGTAAAACTTTAGGGAGAGCATATTTCTTTCTTGTCTGCATTGTTTAATAATTAAACCAGGCAAGGCCTTTTTTTCTCTTCGCCATCACGGGACCACACCTAGCATTTGTTTTGCCGGTGACAGCATCCATTCATCTAGGGTTTGTTTTAGGACAAATTTTGACTTTAAATTATCAGTTCTAAATGAAAAAAAGACTTTCATATCAAAGACTGGACCATCCTGTCCACAGTCTGTATATAATTATCTTATTGCTAGCTTTACTTTTGATATATGCTATTGACCCCTTAGCTGCTGATCATTGAAATCCCTCCACTGGAGTTTCAGTCTTGCCAATGTTCTAATTTAATCTTTCACCAATTTAAAATCCTCTGAACCCCTTCCTTTGTGAAGGGATGAGTGGGATAAAGAAGCAATGAAGAGTTAAAATTAACCTTGGTCACAACTGCTCAGTTCAATTTAGTTTATTGTCACGTGTACCATGATACAATGAAAAACATTGTTGTGTACTATCCAGTCAGCAGAAAGACAATACACGATTACTATCGAGCTATCCACAGTGTACAGATACATGAGAATGGGAATAATGTTAAGTGCAAGGTAAAGCCAGTAAAATCTGATCAAAGATAGTCCGAGGTTGACAAAAATACTGGAGAAACTCAGTGGGTGAGGCAGGATCTGTGGAGTGAAGGAATAGGTGACGTTTCGGGTCGAGATCCTTCTTCAGACTGATGTGGGGGTGGGGGGGGGGGGCGAGAAGAAGAAAGGAAGTAGCAGAGACAGTGGGCTGTGGGAGAGCTGGGAAGGGGAGGGGAAAGAGGTAGAAAGCAAGGACTACCTGAAATTGGAGAAGTCAATGTTCATACCGCTGGGATGTAAACTACCCAAGCAAAATATGAGGTGCTGCTCCTCCAATTTACAGTGGGACTCACTCTGGCCATGGATGAGGCCCAGGATAGGAAGGTCGGACTCGGAATGGGAGGGGGAATTGAAGTGCTGAGCCACCGGGAGATCAGGTTGGTTGTTGTGAACTGAGCGGAGGTGCTGGGCGAATCGATCGCCAAGCCTACGCTTGGTCTCACCGATGTAGAGCAGCTGACACCTAGAGCAGCGGATGCAATAGATGAGGTTGGAGGAGGTGCAGGTGAATCTCTGCCGCACCTGGAAAGACTGCTTAGGTCCTTGGATGGAGTCAAGGGGGGAGGTAAAGCGACAAGTGTAACATTTCCTGCGGTTGCACGGGAAAGTACCAGGGGAGGGGGTGGTTTGGGTGGGAAGGGATGAATTGACTAGTAACCAATCTACAACCAGGGAGTTACGGAGGGAGCGGTCTCTGTGGAATGCCGAAAGGGGAGGAGATGGGAAGATGTGGCCAGTGGTGGGATCCCGTTGGAGGTGGCGAAAATGTCCGAGGATTATCTGTTGTATGTGACGGCTGGTAGGGTGGAAGGTGAGGACAAGAAGGACTCTGCCCTTGTTACGACTGGGGGGGAACTTCCTTCTTAAAGATAGTCCGAGGGTCACCAATGATGTAGATAGTAGTTCAGGAATGCTTTCAAGACAGAACTGACCACACTTATGCCAGTGCACAAAAGCCAAAAAAACAGAAACAAAATACACACGTGGGCAAAGTAAAAGAAAAAAATATATAAGTGAAACAAATCTTGAATCCAAGGAGACACAAGAAACTAGAGTTGCTGGAATCTTCAGCAAACATAAAGTGCTGGAGAAACTTAGCAAGTCAGGCAGTACGTGTGGAGGGAATGGTCAGGCAACATTTTAGGTTGGGACCTTCGGCCTGATTAAGACACAAGAGAATGCAATTAGTTTTAGCCCTGCATGGCAAAAGGTGGTAATTTCAGGTTTTTGAATCTGACTTCCCTCATTGTTTGAGTCAACCTGTTTCTCTCGGGGTCACCGTGTCCTTCATTAGCACTAGCCTGCAGATTATCAGCAATGTCAAACAGGTCTAATCTCTTTTATCGGAATTTTTCATGGCTGCTAATGTCCACCAACAGTGTGGGATTACTTTTAATAATTAAGCTTGAAGTTATAAATGAAAGACTTAAGCTTGTGATACAGGACACTGTGATGAATTTTTAAAAATCGAGGAGGCAATAATGAGATACTACATTTAAAATACATAGGATTCAAGGAGATGGGAAGAGGAAGGAGCAGGGGGGCTCAACAGGCAAAAGATCCCAGGAGAAAATGCATTTAAGTGAGAGGTCATAAGGTTATGTCATTAGGCCATTTGGCACATCAAGTGTACTCTGCCATTCAATCATGACTGATCTGACTCCCCTTCCTAACCCCCATACTCCTGCCTTCTCCCCATAACCTCTGACACCTGTACTAATCAAAAATTAACCTATCTCTGCCTTAAAAATATCCACTGACTTGGCCTCTACAGCCTTCTGTGGCAACAAATCCCACAGATTCACCACCCTCTGACTAAATAATTTTCTCATCTCCTTCCTAAAAGAACGTCCTTTAATTCTGAAGCTATGACCCCTAGTCCACTCTCCCACGCGGGGAAACATTATCTCCACATCCACTCTATCCAAGCCTTTCACTATTCTGTATGTTTCAATGAGGTACCCCCGCATTCTTCTAAACTCCAGTGAGTACAGGCACAGTGCCGACAAACGCTCATCATAGGTTAACCTACTTATTCCTGGGATCATTCTTGTAAACCTCCTCTGCACCCAGAGCCATCACATCCTTCCTCAAATTTGGTGCCCAAAATTACTCACAATATTCCACATGCAGCCTTAACAGCACCTTGTAGAACCTTAGCATTACATCCCTGTTTTTGTATACAAGCCCTAGCTAGTATAGTATGGTATTTAAGGGCCTTAATATTTCATTTGATTACGGCCAACAGACAGATTCCAGTTAATTTGGACGTAAATGGACATAAAATTGTCATACCTTCAATGATTGATTGAATTGAATGAAAGATACAGCATTGATTGAAAGATATAGCATGGAAACAGTGCCTTTGGCCCACAGTGGACACGCTGACCATCGATCACCCGCTCACACTAGTTCCATGTTATCCCACTTTTCCATCCACTCCCCACACACAAGGGGCAATTTACAGTAGCCAGTTAACCTACATCTTTGGGATGTAGGAGAAAACCGTAGCACTTGAAGAAAACCCATGCGGTCTCACGTAGAAGATGCAAACTGCCCACAGACAGCAGCTGAGATCGCTGTGTGCCATCAGCTCTTTGCTGTTCCACTAACCTGGAATTTTTCTCCCAATATCCTGGAATTTTTTACCCAATACAAATGTGTGCATAGTCAGCTGAGGAGGAGGAGGGTCATTATATTTTGGGGATTTGAGAAAGGGTAACATAATCATAGCTAAGCCAGCATTATACGTGGCTGAGGTATTCGGCACTGTGGAACTGGATGGGCCCAGACTTGCTGGAAGTGTACAACGCTATGCTTCCAGTTGGCAGAGTATCAGAATCAATGAGGGAGAGGTGAGACATCAGGAATTGGCAAATCATCTCACTGTGGAATGTCAACTACGAGATCCATCATCAATTAGATCACATCTGTTCTAGGACAGGTGATCCACCTGGATCAAACCTGAGCTACACCTAGCAGAAATTTCAAAAAGCCTTATTACCACTGGGACACCACTGCTTTTGTGTGGGCCCGGGGTGGACACCTACGTCCTCAGCTTGCACTGGAACGTGGCTTTTAACAGAACACTGTGCGCATACATGATGGGCGTGCTCTCCAAAATTGGCTCTGAGGAGAGAATCAGGAACTGGAGCTAAACGCTCTATAATGACATGAGTGGTGCAGTCCAAATTAATGGTTTCTACATCATGTCTGGGAGTCAGAAAAGGTTGCCCACTTTCCTGTTTTATTTGTGTGTTGTGCTGAATCCTTTGCCAAATCCACCAGGACAGATAAGATATGAGGGCTGACGATGCCTGTCAGTGGGTGGGGACTCACATCGATGCCTTTCCCATGCATGGATGGTCACCAGTTTGATCAGATCTATGGCCAGTCTGCAAACTGACTAGGGTCGGTGACAAGGTAGTATCCACCGCATAAAGAGCAATACCATCCTCTGTTGCCTTCACCGTCAAGCCTGACCACCTGAGGGTACTGGGGATCTGGTTCAGAGGACCCAGGGCATGCAACAAGAACTGGCTGAAGCAAATAAGCAATGTTAAAAATGAACTGGGACTAAGGTTTGATCATGTGCAAGAAGCTGGTCATCAGGTGATAGCTGCTCTTCATGTTACTGTATGTGATTAAGTGTGACCCAAATTCCACTCCTATGTTAGAGCAGCCATCTTCCATTTCATCTGGAGATCCAAGATCATGGAGGGTGTCTGATGGGTAGTGATGCACGAATCTACAGTGAACGGGAGAAAAAGCAAGTCCAACTCTGCCAATTTGACGGCAAACTTTGGTGGGTGTAATAAGCTGTTCGTAGAACTCAAAGGATGCAGACACCAAGTGTCACTATGTAAGTAGGGAGGAAGAAGGGTTTCGGCCCAAAACGTTACCTATTTCCTTTGCTCCATAGATGCTGCCTCACCCACTGAGTTTCTCCAGCATTTTTGTCACTGTGTAAGTATAAGTGTCACTATGATTCTGACAGTGCCCAGTTTTGCGAAGGATGAGTTTGACAAGTTACTATGTACATACACCGTAGCTGCTGTGTGGCCACTTTGAACAATTGAACAATTGTTACTCTGGGCTCAGCTCGCAGAGTGTAGTAACAGCAGCTTAGATTGCAGCCCTTCCCCACAAGGTCTCTGCATTGACTACACCAATCTTCAGTGCGTTCCTTAGCACATACTCCTGCAGCCTGGAATGTGCCAGTTGGCAGCATTCACTTACAGACACCTCGTTGCACTGGAAGACTATCGGGTTTCAAGCAGACTACAGAGCGTCTTTCACAAGTTGTTAATCTTTCAGCAGCACTTGATATTCGTCTCAGTACGCGTTCCTCAGAACAGGATGCAGGACAGGGAGGTACGCAGCTGATCAGAACAAACCTTGGCAATACCTTTGCATCTTTCTTCAAATGTTCTTTGCAAAAGCACAGCATGATTGTCTCATCCTGGTGAGTAGCAATACTGAGGGCAGCTAGGACCTAGGACAAAGGTCCATCAGTCAGAGGTCAACACAGAACATCCTGCAGGTACTGCGGGAGAGGGACATGATGGACCACGTGGGATGGTTTCTTAAGCAGAAAGTTAAAACCATTTGCCAGCATGCCAATTTAGTCTACAAACCCACACGTTTTTGGGGTGTGGGAGGAAACCGAAGATCTCGGAGAAAGCCCACATGGTCACGGGAAGCACATGCAAACTCCGTACAAACAGCACCCGTAGTCGGGACCATGCCCGGGTCTCCAGGGCGCTGCAAACGCTATAAGGCAGCAACTCTATCGCTGTGCCACCATGTCACCCTTGACTTTATTGTAAATTGGGGTCATTGTTACAATGTTGTAATCTAACTGGTACAATGTTTTATTGCTGCGTCATACTCCCAATCCAATAATGAGTATTTATAGGATGTTAAAACAGAGAGTGGGGTAGGAAAGTGGAAGGAAGAGCTATTATTTGAAAGTGGAGCATGCCTTCTCCCACATAATCCCCCATGGTACAGTTACCACTGCTAACACCTTCACGCAAAGTGGTGGAACCGTGTAAGGAAGGGGCGGAGAAATACAACTGCGGATGACCGTAGTGGCTTCTACTGTCAAAGACTCTGTCAACATCACTCTATGATCACAAGTGGACTACAAATGTCTACAGTCACCAAACTTGTACAAGGGTGGTGGAATTTTTTTTTAAATCATAGAGATAAAATGTATTATCAAGCACATTTAACATCATAAAATATCCCAATGCAGGATTATTATCAGATACCAGGATCATTATCAGATAAGATTTAAAACCACATCTATCAGGAGATATAACATTAGGTGGCATAACATTTAGTCAAAGTATTAGGTTTTAAAGAGCATCTTAAAGGAAGTGAGGTCAACGAACTGCTGACATATTAAAAAGGGTTATTATTTTTAGTAGTGGCATAAGAGACTGCAGATGTTGGAATCTGCGGCCAAAATAGAGACCAGCTGGAGGAACTCAGTAGGTCAGGCTGCATCTCTGGAGGGAAATGGGCAGTTGAGTGCCCAGAAGAAGGGTCCGGACCCGAAACATGGATGGTCCATGTCCCTACACAGATGCAGCCTGACCTGCTGCGTTCCTCCAGCTGCTCTCTTGATTTGCTGTTATTTAGGTGATTTGGGCAATCTCACAATGTCTCCAGAATGCTCAGGCAGCTGAAGGCATAAATACCACTGGGAAGTGATAAAAGGCAGCGATGTACTTTGGAAGAAAATTGGAGGAGTGCAGAGATCCCAAAGGGGTGTCAGACTGGAACTGGGCTCAGAGACAGAAAAATGCAAACTGACTTGTCTGAGTGGAAGTTACTGAATGCCAGAAACACGAGTAATGATGCAGTGTGCAATCCTCACTGTGACGTTCTCTGTTTTGACTCAATTTCCTTGCTGACTTCTCGTGACAATGAGTGTCTTGGAGGCACGTAAAGTGCCAGGAGGTCACATAAGTCAACATCAAAGTCAATGGTAAATAATGCTCCTTCCACTGCCTAGTTCTAAAGCTGTTTGTGACTCTTGACAAAGGTCAAGAAGTGCAGATATTGATGATGATAATTATACTTTCTCAGGGAAAAAGCATAAACCTGGTGCTGGTACACTGTCACATCTCACACCACCCACCCAGCCCCATCACCACCTTGCGCTGTCTCTGAATCACCTTGGATAAAAATAGGCTCTGTCACTTTCACCGTTGCATGATCTGCTCTGTGAGTGCACTGCCCTCTACCTCCCTCAGATCTCATTGCACACACAATTTCCGACCACTTTTTGGAGCTGCACTGGAGAAATGACGAATGGAACTTCAGGGTTACCGTGTCTCACTTCAGTTCGTTGCTGAGACAGTAACTAGCTGCTGCTTCACCCGTGTGCATGGAAAAGGTCCCAGAAAGCTGGCACGGCACGATCAAGTGTGGAAAATAAAGTGTGGCTGTGCATGTGCAGTTGCTGGTTGTACCTTTCTCGCCAAGGGAAAATGGAACAAGATGTGTTCACAAATTCTTTTATTTAATTACACTCTGGCTTTGTTTGTTTTAAAGGCTGGTGTGGTGAAAAAATGACTCCAGCCTTCAGCAGGGCTAATTACCAATTATTTTTCTCACTCACCGCTGTGATGTTAAACATCCCCACACTCTGGCATATGCTAGGACATGTTTAGTGCCACGTTTCACATTCAGTTTCCTATTAAAAACCCTCCAGGTTCTCACAACAGAGGACTGGGGCTGTTATGGAGGAGCCCATAGGGAGCAAAGGTAGGGCAGATTCAGGTAAGCCATTACAGCTCCGTAATGGCAGATCAAATGGTAACTGTTAATTAGTCAGTTCATAAAATCTCTGTGGAGTTAAATACTCTTACATTGGGGAGCATCGTGTGAAAACCTTCAGCAAAATATTAGACCATAAGATATGTTCCTAAAATACAACAGTGACTAACCACAGTTTCAAAGACACTTTCATCCTGAGGACATGAAAGGTGTTATGCATTTGCAAATTCTTTTTTTTTCCATGTGTGTCTCGGGTACCCTTTTATGTGGGCACAGGGTAGGTTATGGTGCCACGATGTTGAAACAAAATGAACTTCAGAGGCAACGCCAATGCATGTTAACTCAACCTTGTCTTCCCACTCGCTCATCAGCAGCAGGCCAGACACACAGCCCCCAGACAAGCTATGATGATGCAGACATACATACACAGCTTTGCACCACATGCCAGCCACACACAGCTCTCAGGCTAGCACAGCATTCTGCCTGTTCACACTCCTGAGCTTCATATTTATCAAATCTCCATGGTATGTGTTAGGACATAGAGATTTGATAAATATGGAAGTGGGTCATGATGGATAGAAACTTTGGAACAGCAGTTAAGCATTCCTCTGCCAATCAACCACCCACTCTCACCTTTCCCCACCTAATACTGACCAGGCTTTGTTCTGCCCCTATCTCTCTTTTCCAGCCTTCTCCTCACTATGCCAACAGTCTAAAGAAGAGTCCCGACCCGAAACATCGTCCATCCGCTGCCTCCACCAGTGCTGCCTGACCCGCTAGGTTCCTCCAGCATTTTGCTTTTTGCTTAAGATTTCAGCATCTGCAGTTCCTTATGTCTCCATTCAGCTGCTGAAACCTTATCATTCATCTAACCATGTTATGGCTGATTTGTTCCCCTAACTGCATTTGCACCATCTGGTCAGAAAGTAGGAGTCCTTCCCTCCACCACTCACTTGCACTCCATTCATTAAATTGAAATCATCAGGGAAAATGTAAACTTTTCAAAGTTGCATTTAGTTCAAGTGGCTGTGTAAATGTCTGGGCAAAATGCTGTCATTCTACCATACAGTACCGCCAAGAGTGCGGGATGCTTCAAGTGCAAGTCTGACACAGCCACAATCAGTAATAAGCCATCTTTGTATACATTTTTAAACTTGTCTTATTTGTGATGCAGGATCAGTTTGCTCAAAGGATTTTTGAAAGCTAAGTAATTAACAATCATCGGGGAGTAAGCTCAATATGCCTGCTGAGACCACTGGGTAGCAGTTTTAAATAAACATGTGATGGGGAGTGTAGGTGGTTGGAGTCACAGATGCATGGAACATTGTGGACCTGCACAAGATGCCAAAGGCTAGATTTCCGATTTGCTAGCATCTAGTTCCAGATAACAGCAAGTTGGTGGGGGTTGATGTAATGGATGCCTAACTAATGTCCCTCTTCACAGGATTACCCACCAGAGGTGATAGTGGACAGAAAATATATCCGTCCATATTTGGTTCTCCATGTTTAAATCAGATGCTAATCACAGGAAAGCATTATCAAAGAGTTTTTAACCATTTAATGGATGAGTAATGGTAATATCTCCTTGCAAACAAATTGTAAAGTACAGGGTAGTGCTGGGTGCTACGATCTTAAGAACCAGCCTGTTTTGTTCGTAATTACTTGTATTTAGTATTGTAGTAAAAGACCCCACAAATCTCATAGGACCATTATATTTTGGCACTGAGAGACATTAAATATTGTGTCCACTAGAGACATGAGATATTAGAGCAGTAGAACTGAAAGGGACCAGGTTGCATCCTGAAGGAGGTGAGAAGCAACATGTCAGAGAAACGATGAGAAGGAATTCCAGAATTGGGTCAAGAATTCCCCCACATTGGATCAATGGAAATCAGAGCTGAGCAAAAGGTCAGAGTTGAAGGCTTGCCGTGAAATCCGAGCAGTTGAACGGGGTTACAATCACTGGGAGCAACAAGATTATGGGGAGATTTTTGGAAAGAAAAAGGGAAGAAATTTTTGAACAAGGCACAGATCTTACAATTGCACTCAGCCAGGAGACAACAATAAATATACACCTTTTAATCTTTGACTTATTTGGTAAAGTTGTGATGGGCGCTGCAGTTGTTTTTACACCAGAGATAGCAATGCTCTGACAATCATTTCAGTAACACATGCTGATGAAGAGCCCACTTTGCCACAGGGATCAGAAATTTGCCACTTTGCTGTTGAATACTGGCACAGTGGGATATATGAAAACCCGTAAATCGTCTGCACCTCAGACATGCATGATACTAAAGTTAAAACCTAAAGCAGTGACTACTGCATCCAAATCAGATGTGTAAATCGGATGCTTTCAACAGATCTGAAAAGGTCCATTTAAAATTACTTTGAGAACTGCTTATTTCTCTAATAGAAACTGACTTCTACATCTCTAGTGCTGTATCACATCAGACTATCCTAAAGTGATTTAGTTTACGAGAATTGACTTACTATTAGTATTCAGGGAGGCACAGTGGCGCAGCTGGTAGAGCTGATGCATCGCAGTACCAGAGACTAGGGTTCGATCCCGACCTCAGGTGCTGTCTGTGTGGAGTTTGCACGCTCTCCCTGCAACCATGTGGATATCCTCTGGGTGCTCCGGTTTCCTCCCACATTCCAAAGATGTGCGGGTTGGTAGGTTAATTTTCCTCTATAAATTACCCCTAGTTTGTAGGGAAAGTGAGATAACAGAGCTAGTTTGAACAGGTGATTGGTGATCAGTGTGGACTCCGTAGGCCAAAGGTCCCGATTCTATGCTGCAGCTCTAAACTAAACTAATTAGGCAAATGCAGAAGTATTATTGTGCATAGCAACATTTCAAAAGCTGCAGTAAGTGACACATAATATGTTGTAGTCCATCACACAGAGCAGACTTCCCACCATTGATTCCATCTACACTTCAAGTTGCCTCGAAAAAGGAGCCAACATAATCAAAGACTTGTCCCACCCCAATCATTCTTTCATCTCCACACTTCCTTCTGGCAGAAGGTACAGAAGCTTGAAACGCGCTCCACCAGACTCAGAACTGCTTTGCTTCCAGGCTTCTGAACAGGCCTTCCATAAGCTAGGGTACTGTTCGATTCACTTCTATCCCATTGAGGACATTGGACTTTATCTAAGGTACAGATGCTACAAGGTGCTACAATGCTGAGAACTATATTCTGCACTCTGTATCTTTCCCTTTGCTCTATGTTTTGCACTTGAGTTTGAACTGATTTTATCTATGTATGGTTTATTTGATCAGTTTGGATAATAAAGCTTTAGCAAAACAAAGCCTTTCACTGTACCTCAGTACTGGTGACAATAATCAACCTAAACTTACGGATGGAGTGGAATTGTTCTATGTTACTTTGAATAATCATGGTGTTCAATAACTGAAGAAAAAATACCAAGCACACGAGTAACCCTAGTAATGGTGACCTTGCCGCTGAAAGTCTTAAATAAAAGCTGATTATTCAAAATTAGGAGTGGGAAAGGAACGAACAAGTGAAAGACAAAAAAACACAAATGCTTACCAGCCATTGCTCACTGAATCTGGTGCACTTATTCCTATCTTGATGACTGACTAATACAGTGAACACAAGGTAGACACAAAGAGCTGGAGTAACTCAGCGGGACGGGCAGCATCTCTGGAGAGAAGGAATGGGTGACGTTTCGGGGACGAGACCCTTGCTCCTCGTGAAGTGTACAGAAGACAAGCAAGGACTCCTTGTGATGGCGAAGGTGGCACATGATACAGTATGGTTGGTCGTTACTGTGGGATATCCCTCCCCTCTTTGTTATCCAGGGATGCCTACTGGAGCCCTGACTAGGAACAGCATGTGGCTAAGGCATAATGTTGAATTACTGCAGGGATTATCTGGGATAATACCTGAACGATGCGTCCTTTGGTAAAGATAATAGAGCGCTAAGGCTCATGGATGGATCCCTGGCATATCCATCTTGGAACTTGCTATAGATCTGTGTGAACAGCAGTTAGTGTCTGATTGGGCCAAGCCTGTCAGTGGATTCAGCGTGATCCCAGCACTGCATATGGGCCCCAGCCACAAGTTATGGTACCCTCAGTGGAGCATGCTAGCTTAGCTCAGAGTAGCTAGCTCAGCAGGACCTCCAGTGTAGACCTGGACGTTGTGACTGTTCATGTTTATCTGCTCTTACTGTGCAATGATCTATGTGATTTCGGCTCTTACCATGGAGTCAAGGAAAGAGCGTTCACGTCGCGGCCCTGTTTGCACCCATCTTTCCACCACCACGCACAAGAAGCGCAAGACAAACACCATTGTATGCAGATGCCAAGAAGTCTGTACAGCTCTGGCTGAACACACTTCTAATCTTGTGTGTGAACTCGATAAGAAGAAGAAGCTCTTACCATTCAATGAGCGATTAGCGCTTCCAGTTGCTGCACCGAAATCCAGGTTTGAACCACTCCCTTCGATATCTTTGATTTTCATAATTTCAGACTCAGTTGACGCAATTTTGTCTAAATCTGGCACATATTCCACCAGGGGATAGCTGATGGCATTGTAACCACTGTGTAAACAAAGAACAATAATTAGAAGTTTTAGTCACAAACATTTCCCTACTTTATGAATCTCACCACACTAATACAGAAGGAATTCCAATACGTACTGAGTTTGGATGTGGCTGAGTGGGAAATAAACAAGCTGTTGTCTGTCTCCAGCAAGCTAGCCAGTCACACAAAGGATAACTTTCCACTCAGGTTATCCAGCTATTATTGTGAGATTCATCAAGAGAAAAGGTATGCAAACCTCGGATTTGATGTAGCTTTTGGCCATTGATCAGAAGGTCCATTAAAATGTGCCAGTGATGAAGCTCCAACTGAAAGTGCATTCCTCAGTGTTATTGCCAATTGGTCTTAGGAACATAAGAAAGGTACTGGTGAAGAGAAAGGCACTATGGTCCAATGAGGTAGTTCCAGAGTGAGAGTAGGAATATGTAGGAAGGAAATACAGATGCTGGTTTAAACCAAATAGCTGGAACAACTCAGCGGGTCAGACAGCATCCCTGGAGAAAAGGAATAGGTGATGTTTCGGGTCAAGACCTTTGTTCAGTCTGACCCGCTGAGTTACTCCAGCTTTTTGTGTCTCTCTTGAGAGTAGGAATGGGCGGATTAGCATGGCTGAGGAGTGGTGCAGGGGCTAGGGTTTCGGGTTTTTGAAGCACCAGGACCTCTTTTGTGGTAGTGGTAACCTGTACAGGGGAGAAAGATTGCACCTGAGCTGAAGGGGTGGTCGGGAGATCCTGGCAGGGAGATTTACTAGAGGTACCCTGGGGGGAGGTGGGATTGAAATTGGTCTGACAGGAGGGTGGGACCCAAAGCAATAGTTAGGCAGATGAGAAGGTTGAGGCAAATACATAAGTTAAGGTCAGTAGACAGAATAGGAAGGAGTATGGTCAGGAACGAGGAAAGACTGATAGTTTGAACTGCATTTATTTTAATGCAAGAGGCCTGACAGTCAAGGGCATGGACAGGTAAGTGGGACTGTCCATAGCATAGCTATTACAGAAACATGGCTGAGGAAGGGACAAGACTGGTAGCTCAATGTTCTGAGGTATAAATGATACAGGAGGGATAGAGGTGGAGGTAGGAGAAAGGGGGGGAGTTGTGTTTTAGATTGGGGAGAACATCACAGCTGTACTTAGAGAGGATATTCCTGGGGGATAATCCAGTGAGGCTACAGTGTATGGGTGGAATTGAAGAATAAGAAGGGGGAAATCATTATGTTGCAGTTGCACTATAGGCCCCCCCTAAAAGTCAGCAAGAGTTAGATGAGGTAATTTGTCAGAAGATTATAGATAGCTGCAAGAATAATAGAGTTGTAATAGTGATACATTTTAACTTTCCAAATATCAACTGGGACTGCTATTGTGGTAAGGCCTAAGATCGGGTGGAGTTTGTTAAATGTGTTCAGGAAAACGTTCTCAATCACTATGTAGACGTCTCTTATAGAGAATGGGCAAAACTTGACCTCCTCTTGGGAAATAAGGCAGGATAGATGACTGAAGTGTCCGTGGGGGTGTGACCATAATTTTATTAGTTTCACAGTAGTTAAGGAAAAGGGTAGGACAAGTCCAAAAGTTGAAGTTTTAAATTGGAGCAAGGTCAATTCTGATGGTATTAGACAGGAACTTTCAGAAGTTGATTGGGGGAGGCTGTTTTCAGGTAAAGGGACATCGGATAAGTGGGAGGCTCTAAAAAGTGAGATAGCAAGAACTCAGGGCCAGCATGTTCATATTAGAGTGAAGGGCAAGGCTGGAAGGAGTAGGGAGCCTGGAGGACAAGAGATATTGAGGCTCTGGTCAAGAAAACGGAGGTGACATATGTCAGGTGTAGTCAGCTTCGGAATCAAATGAAATCCTTTGAGGGAGTATAGCGGGTGTACGTATACACACGAGGGAAATCCGAAGGGGAAAAAAGAGAACACGAGATAGCTGTGGCAGATGAAGTAAAGGAGAATCCAAAGAAAAATGTCTTGTATATTAACAGAGAAAGAGTAACTAGGGAGAGAATAGGGCCCTTGAAGTTCAACAATGGTGTTGATGTGTGAAGGCCCAAGAGATGGACTTGTTGTTAAATTCACATTTATCTTCTGTAGTCGCTAGCTCAATTTAGCAACTTGAGATGGACCGAAGGGCCACTTGCCATACTGTACAGTTCTAAAACCACAAGAAATCCCATACTCTATAAATCTTGGTCAATGCTCACAGTTGTCTGGCTTTAAATGGGGGACTCAAACTCACAAGGGCCTTGTCACCATTGGGATTAGCAGTCAATCAATACATACAGTTAGCTCATCACCCTATGTTCAACAATGATTTCACAAAAAAAAAGCACGTTGAGTAACCTCACTTGTCTTGAACAGAGGGCGTTTTATATAAATTCTTTATTCTGGAAACAGGCAATTACATACTGAATTGCAAGTAGCAGTGATTTAAATTGCAGCCTCTCCTGATGGCTTATGTACCTGCTTTTTTCTGTGTTGACTAGTACAGACCAATGCATCAATTAAAGGCCTCTGGGCTAATCGAGGGAAATCATTTTTTTCTAGATTTACACTTGAAGAACTGCAACTTCGACCGTAACTCATTGAGAATTGGTAACTCATTGATAATTGTACTTTCGTGACAAGGGGAAAGTCAGGTAAAGTCCACCGTCAAAGAGTTATGGTGAGGCAATTTTGAATTACATCATGAGCCAGAACACTTACTATGGTGTTTCAATAAGTGGTTCTTCCGTATCCTCTGGAAGCTCTAGTGACGTGGTGCTAAAATTTGGGGAAAGTTGAATGTGCTTCACTCCGGCCCAAATCTGTAATAGTCGTCCATTTTCAGCTAAAAGGAGACAAAATCTCATCAGCATTAAAAGTACTGTCTTTCCAATCAGTCCTCTTCGTTGTAGGAGCAAATGACAGATTAGAGAGAATTTAGCTCCCAATATATAAAGATGTCTTGTACTCTGACAAATCTGCTTTAAATCGGTCTTCTGGATCAGTTTGAATTTCATGAAAATGGTTGATTGTCTCAATGCAGGAGTAAACCTAAATGAGAAAAGCAGGGTCTGTAGTATAAGTAATATCTGGGAATATGGGAATTAATAGGGACATTGATTTAAACCTAATACATGGGCCCCAAGGCTCCATGTACTAAAGACAAAAAGTTTGGACGCTCCTGGTTTATGAGGTCATGCAAACATCTGAATCACATTACAAGCTCGGAGAGTTTTAGAAGGCTATTTAACATCTCCTTCTAAAAGGCAATCTTTGTATTCCAAAGCAGATCACATACAAAGAGTCACATTCTTAAATTGAGTTCAACAAAAAATTGTTAATTTGCCCACCTCCTCTTGTTTTACAAAGCCCCCCCCCCCCCCCCAGTACCCGCTGACTCATCTGTTCCAACAACTGCGGAATATTCATTCTCTGATCTACATTTTTTTAAATACAGAACTGCAAAAAGTAGTATACCAATACAAAAAAGCTGTCATTGTGAATTCTCACTTCTTCATTTTCTCCACCCCCTCTATTTTCATAAGTTTGTCAGTGTTTTGACATTGTGGGGCATAAGTGGGGATATTAGTCAGAGAAGAGGGTGGCATGGTGGTGCCGCGGTAGAGTTGCTGACAGCGCTTGCAGCGCCGGGGAACAGGGCTCAATCTCGACTATGGATGCTGTCTGTATGGACAGCCTGTACGTTCTCCCCATGACCTCGTGGGTTTTCTCCGAGTTCTTAGGCTTCAAGGTTTCGGTACCAATTAAGGTACAGTGAAATTCAGATTGCCATAGTCATACCAATAAAAAGCAACAAGACTCCCAAGTAAATTATTAACATTAACATCCACCACAGCAACTCCCCCACCTTCCTCACTGTGATGAAAAGCAAAAAAAGTTCAATCTTCTCCCCTTCTTTGTTCTCCCGCGGTCGGGGCACTCGACCCTTCCGTTTTCGGGTGGATAGTGGTTCCCGCCACCGGCGGTCGAACCCTCCACATGGGGGCGATCAAGTTCCCGCATCGGGGGGGATATCAGCACCCCGTGCCGGGCGATCGGACTCCCGAGTCGGAGCTGGTCGAGCCTCCTGCGGCTTGGAGCTTCCCGACATCAGTCTCTACCCGAGACTGCGAGCTCCTTGATGTTGAAATCCGCAGGCCGTGGTTGGAGCGTCGATCCCAGGCAAGGGATCGCAGGCTCCGATGGCAAGTCCACGGCCCCACGGTGGGGCTCAAAGTCAGTCTTAAGCAAGGCCGCCAGCTCCATGATGTTAGGCCGCAGAGCGACAAGAGATACGATCCAGAAAAAAATTGCATCTACGGCAAGGTAAGAAATTGAAAGAAAGTTTCCCACGACCCACCCCCACATAACACAACCCATAGAACATTAACACACTAAAAATAACAAAAAAGATGAAAAGACAAAGAGACTGTAGGCGAGGCTGCCATCTCTGACGCCGCCATCCCACAATGCAAAGACGTTCAGGTTTGTAGGTTAATTGGCTTGGGTTTGAATACTTGATATAAGTGTAAATTATCCCTAGTATGTGTAGGCTTGTGTTAATATGCAGGGATCGCTGGTTGGTGCAGACTAGGTGGGCTGAAGGGCCTGTTTCCGCGCTGTATCTCTAAACTAAGAGGGGTTACAGCTGAGCCTGTTTCACAGTCTAGTACACAAGCACACATCAACTTCCCAGCAGGGGCCACGAGTGGAAACTCTGGCAGATATTTTCCTCCCAGACCTGAGCCACAGAGACCACTTTAGCCACCCAGCCACTGCCCCCACCTCTAACTCAGTACAAGAGACCTGACTGCTCTGGAACTGTTCCATATCCGGGGCGCCCAGTTACCACAAGGTATCCAGTTAGCTTTTGGAGATGGCAGTGGTTGTGGATGGGCGAGGTTGAACAGCCCCGACAGAAAGAGAACTGAAAATGAGTGCGAGACATTTATTACCCAAAAAATAAAAAAAATAAATCAAGTATTTTTCTTACAGATATTTTGGTTGGCATAGCAACAAGAAAGCAATAAATTATTATGCACAGCTGGAATATAACATCTGCGAACTTGCAAGATTCTTGAGGATTTTTCAGTTTGAAGCCATCAGCCGAGTGTTTCCAGGTATCTGTTGTCACAACAATAGTCTCAAGTTATTGCTGCTATTATATGGGCAACAGATGGGTTGGTCACCTGATCACAAGCTGATTAACTAGGCATTTTATAACTTCCACTGTGAATGTTATAACATCAGAGACTTGTGCCTGCCAAAAGGAAATACAAGAAAAGCTGGCCGCCTCTCTTCTTCCCAAAGATAGCTGTGAGGGGAATAAAGCTCCATCCACTTCCAAATATTTTGGCACGGGGAGATCACTGGAGGGAGATTTTACTGCACATTTGAGTCACTTTCCTGGTTACCCAACTGAATGCTACAAAAATGTTTTACTCAAGCTACCCAACCTGATTCAAAGCTGTTAACAGATATTATTGAAGCTGGAATGTTGCCCAGCACCTGGAGCTGAGCCATTGGCATCAAATAAATCAAAGAAGGATTTATTAAATTTGATTCTTTACACCTCATTTTCTCCCCTCCTACTTTTCTAAGTGTCAGCCCTTGACGACTGATTGTCCCAACACCTTCCAACTCACCCTTCTATGTGAGCACCACATCACCAGTATATACAGAATATTTGAAAAGAATAAGCTAAGGCCTGGTGTAGAAACAAAGAACTGCAGACGCTGGTTTATACCAAAGATAGACACAAAGTGCTGGAGTAACTCAGCGGGTCATGCAGCATCTCTGGAGAAAAAGGATGGGTGACGTTTCGGGTCAATGTCGTTCTTCTGAAACATCACCCATCCTTTTTCTAGAGATGCTGCCTGACCTGCTGAGTTACTCCAGCACTTTGTGTTAAAGCTAAGACCTGGTCTCATTAAATAGCCACATGGCACCGTTTCAGGAGAGAGCACCAGCTCACTGCTGAAACGAACACTGCTCACTACTCACCAACACATTACCCACTCCCAATCTTACAAGCCCTCCCTGCTCTTTCATTCCTCGGTCTTTGAGGTCTATTTATGCTTCTCCTGCCCTGACCTCTGGGGCCAGTTTTGATCTTCAGTCATTCTAAATGAATTAGAGATGATGTAAATACCACCTGCTAGGTCAGTAGTAGTAGTAGGCCCCCTTCGGTCATGACTGACCATAGGTGATGCATCCTAGTTTGCAGGTGATGGGTGGTCAGATGCAAGCCTGGGCAATGTCATATGGAGGACCGGCTGTTGCCCATGCAGCACGTCCCCCCTCTCCACGTCGCTGATCGATCCAAAGGAACAGCAGGGCCGTTACAGTTTGGCACCAGCGCAGGAGCTGCCAGAGCGAGGTTGTAGACAACGATGAACTGCCTTAGGGGTTCCGACTACAGATTTTCTTGAGGTTTACTCCAGGAGCCTTTTCCATGATTGGATATAGCCACAAGGCAGTGAAGGTTATAAATCAGTTTTTCCTCTCCTAGATGGACTGCCTTCCCAGGCTGTCGAGCCCCATCTGCCCGAGACTCATGGGGGCGGGAGCGTCGACCTTCCCGTGCAGGCCTGTAGCACCTGCCCACTGCTAGGTCAAAGGCTGAAAAAATTCAGTCCCCAAATGTATACCCTTTGCATAAATACTAATTGCAGGGCGGAGTTCTCTGAATCTAGGGAGGACTGGTGATAGGAGATGAAAATCTAAAGTAAATGACATATATAGCAATGGGAGCAACGTGGCCCCAGAATCATTGCCAAATAATGAAAATCAGCTCCTCCTAGTGTTTTAAAGAAATAGTTTAGCATTGTAGTCAATCAACCAACACATAAATTTGCTTGCTGTCTCTTTGTGCCTCAGGGAAAGCTTTCATCATTTCTCTCCACATAGCCCAAGTCAGTTCAGCATGCAGAAAATATTTTTGGTGTAGCCACTCCCTAGCACACCTTTATTACATAGACTTTGTTCTGGTTTGCATCAACAGAGGGCAGAACTGTCAAATGTATATCACTTTATTACACTTGGACAAGCAGGACGCTATAGTCAACCTATTTCAAGGGGGGTCCTACTTTCTTTTTAGTCCATCTACAAACAAAGCACACTACCATCAGCCTATGGGGAGATGTATCTCTGCAGGCTCCATTTGCAAGCTCTTTCTCTAACAAGCTGGATAAGTGCCAGTCTATAGTAAGCACTGTCTCTGCAGGCCCTGTTTATTGTCTCATCTCTATAATACAGCTGAACAAACACCAGTCCATAGCAGCCTCTCTGACATTCCTACATATGCTCTGTCTGCACTTTTTAAAAGTTTTTAATCTTCACTTCCTATCTTCACATTTTCTGGATTTTGAGTTTTGGCTAATCTATTGCAATGCATTGTTTTTGAACTTTTTCTCAATTTTAGTCTTTCATTACACTACCAAATTTGTATTAGTTTTACTGTCTCACATTCCTGCTTTTCTTGGGTGCACTCTCTTTAACTTCGCTCATGCTGCCTGGGCCTACGTAATCTCCAGGTTGCCAAACAATTTAACTCCCCTTCCCAATCCCACACTGATACATCCGTCCTGGGCCTCCTCCATTATCAGAGTGAGGCCAAACGCAAATTGGAGGAACAGCACCTCATATTTCGCTTGAGCAGCTTACAATCCAGAGGTGAATATTGATTTCTCTAACTTCAAGTAACCCTTGCATCCCCTCTCTCTCTCCGTGCCTCCCCCACCCTGGTCGTTGTACTAGTTTCATTGTCGTCCTGATGAGTTTTAGAGTCTAGCTCATTTTCACCTAACCCACAGCGAACAATGGCCGGTTTCCTTTATCATCATTACTTTTTTGTGTATCTTTCATTCATTTGTTCTATATTTCTCATAATCACCGCTAAATATATCTCGTTTCCCTTTCCACTGACTCTCAGTCTGAAGAAGGGTCCCGACCCGAAACGTCACCTATTCCTTTTCTCCTGTCTGACCCGCTGAGTTACTCCAGCTTTTTGTGTCTATCTTCCCTTTAACTTCTTTTGGATTCATATTTGTCTCCTTGGCTGGATGTCTGTTTCTTGTCCTTCCAAGTTGGCAACTTTGGTACAAACTTTGTCAGCTCCAATCTGATGGCTTTGAGGATCAGTTTACAGATAAAATAATAGAGCCTTATCTGCTTCTTTCCTCCTATTATTTAGCTACAAACATTCCATGTATTTGTTTCTCCGAATTAGCTTCCTCTTTCATGGCAACATAGATTGTCAGCTGGAAATTCTATCACGACAGGAATCATTGCTGAACTCTTGCCTCATTAGACACACCCATGTGCACTCTTTCTTTTAGATTTAATCCAGTTCAAAGCTCGGGTTTGTATGGTTTAGTTCTATGCTGGATGGAATAGGAGCCTTGCCTTCACCCTCTGTATTAGTTTGCGCTCTAGACGTGTGATCTAATTCACCGTACACGTGACATGGGCATTATCTGCCCACAATTGCTCATAAATTGAACACTACATATTATACATCAGGCACTGGCACAGTAATTTAAAGCTAGATCAGCATCAAGTCCTTCCAGAGCTCTTGAAGGCAGACATTTGCAGGAAATGTTCACATAGTCTGACAGTTTGTTCCTCCCAAAAATTGCTCTTTTGTTGCCAGCCAGCCAGCCTGTCAGTTTGGGTTTGGTTTGGATCAGTTTTGCTAGTGGGAAACCAATGTTGCTACTGACAGGTCTTAGCCATTAGCAAACATTTGCTGTCTGTGAAATAAATTAAACTGGAGACTTGCTCATTCTGGTACTCCTTGTGCATTTAAAGGATGTGAAATTGGGTCATCTGCTGCAGGCTGCTGTGCATGACGTCCAGATATGCAGAGCCCAAAAATGGGACAAAGTGGCTGATTCACTCTCACCTCTCAGCTTGTCTAGCCTTTTCCCAAAGAATGTTTAAGTATGTTGCTGCATTCTATTAAAGATTGAATACATGTTATTAAACATTAAATACAGCCTAAGAGAAATATAGAACAATTGCACCTCTGGTTCAGTTTACTGACCAACAATAAACATTGTTTCTGAGGCCTGCTGTTAATTGTGGTGTGAAATGCTATCCTTTCTAAACTCCACACGGTCCTGGTCATTCCTGTACTGTACTTTTTCCTGAGCTGGTTAGGTTTATACTAAGTAGATAAGTAGAACAGAGGAAAGTGTTTTTATTTCCTTGACCTGGATCTAAACCGCAGACCCTCGGTTATTGACCCACTAAATAATCCAGTAACTCTAATATAACCTTGCAGGTCTTCCCTAGCTTTTCCACAGCCTCTGCACCCAGGATGCTCAATCTACTGGGATTTGACTGCATGGATTTAGCAGCTCTCCTGATATTTCACTCAATTAACCATTCTTCATGTGTTAATTCAGATGAGAATGTCTGCAATCTAATGAACTAAGGGCTGGAAGAAGGAGAGACAGTGGGAATTACAGTTTGACTGTTCTCAGCACCGCGCAAATGTCCTTCTTCTGAGTTCGAGTGATCGACAATACCTTGCCCAAATGCACCTGTCATCAACTGGGATTAACTAAATAGGCTTGGCCAGGGATTAAACCCAACACGTTTCTGCACAAAATTCTCATCGCTACACGAGAAACTATTGTGGTATTTTCCCAACACCATGTGCGGAAATCCCCGGTGGGGGGGGGGACACACGACAGGGGGGACATGTCCCCTTCATGTTTTGAGAGGCAGGGGACAATCCCCCCCCTATGTTTTGTAATCCGGATTTTGAGATTCGGCAGGTAAGTCCCTCATTCATGGTCACTCAAGTTATTTAGTATGTTTTTCCCATCTCCCTCTCTCTTCCCCCCTCCAAGGTTGGTTCTTCTGTTTGCCTTTATTTGCTTCAGCTTTATTTGTTTAAGTGTTATTTATCACATTGTAGCTTTTGAAAGATTCAAGTGGGTATCAAACGCTTTCTAAGGGCTGAATCGGGCACGGCTTAAAATCAATCTGCTGCATCGAGGCGATTGAGACTCCCCATGTTTAAGCCCCGCCGGCCGATTTTAAGCCACGTCGGGCGATGAAAAGTCCCACGAACAGGCCGATTCAAGCCCCATGATTCGGGGTGGACGAAGTTGCTGTTGCTGTTGCTGGAGTTTGGAGTCAGTCACCAACCAGGTCAGCTCCCAATGTTAACGTCCACAAGGCCCACGGCCGAAGCCTCATGTGTGTGTGTGTATGTACCCTCCATGTTTTGATATCGATTTCCGCCCCTGCACTCTATGTTCTGTAATTTATTCTTTGCGTAAGTTTTATAGTAGCCGCCTTACCTTCCATCACCTCCCCTTCATTATTTTGCAGTTGAACCTCAATGGTAAATGGAGACCGTTGCACTAGTTCTTGTATTGGCTCACCAAGAATCACCAGCTTAGTAGCTTCACCTTTTCCAAAACAAAATATTCCATTATTGGCAAGACACAGTCAGACACACATTGTCTGGCAAGCAACATGCATGATTATTTTGAAAACAATAAATAGGCAAATCTGTCACGAGTCCTGATTATAGGAAGAAACATGGGAACAAAAAACTTTCGGTAAAGGCAGATGGGTCTAGTACTATTAATGGAACTAATCCATCAGCAAAGAACAGCAATGAACAAAGCAATGTTAAACCATAAAATCAGGACTTATGTAGGCCAGAGTAGTACTGTAAATTGCTTGTTTTAAGCTTTCCCCCAGTCTAGTTTCAGTCAAAAATCACCGAATCAAGCACTTGAACAACTAATCTTTATTTTGACAAAACACATTTACAGTTCAACTACTGTACCTATCCTACCCCGGGTTCGATCTTCGTATCTGCCTGATCAAGCCCTCTAGGCCTTGCTCAAACAGAGACACTCCAGAAGGTCACGCAGTACCAAGCGCTCTCCCAGAAGATCGGTTAACCCCATACATAACAGACATTTCCCTAATCCAATAATACATTGTATTCAAACAGGACTTCTCGAGGAAGCAAACTTAGAAACATTTACCCTGATCTGCAAGAAACCCAGACAAGGCTCAATACCTCATCCAATCAACACTCGGCAAAGTAGAACTCTGCAACATTATTTACAATTATTTACAAGGTGTATGTCTGGTTTGCAGCTATCCAATCCATTCTATGCATTTTGCACCTAATTGACAGGGCCTGCAGATGTTCTTATTCTTTTCTTGCACCACTCCGCAGCTTGTCCCAGTTCTGCAGAGAGCAATTCCAAATTGACAAAATCTCCCAGTAGCCCTGAAGCTTTTACCCCATTTTAAAGTCCTAGCCTCTCCAATTTGGCCAGGATTAACAGTACAATGTTCAAAGAATGCAAAGATTTGACCAAACACCCCTTTAAATACCAAGTCTACTCTTGATCTAGAAGGCACAGATGAGATATTCTGAGAAGAAACAGCAGGCACCAGCATCAAATGAAAAATTGTAACCTTATAATTGGATTAATTATAAATAAAAATATCTCCCCTGGGAGATATTAATATAAAAAACTAATTAGCATATTTAGTTTGGGAATGCAGATGAATCATTGATTTAATAGCTTGAGCATCCTTGGTTCAAATCAGGATGAGATGGAGAAAAGTAAAGCTTTTTTCTCGGTGTTTTACTAGTCTGAGTGGCATGTTTTAGTGGCACGTCTCCCTCTTTCTTCCATTAAGCTAGTGACCTATGCTGGCATGTTCGTGCCATAGGAATTTGTTGGGTTGCTATTTTGCATTTATAACAATTGACCATTTTCTATCAAGGAATTCGCCAGAGATTGCGTGAAGACCTATCAAACCCATGTCTAAAGTTTTGCACTTACAATTAAATCTATGGTCAGTATTGGGAGTGTGACGATTTCCCTCTCCTTAGCACAAAAGGTTAAAGAAGATCATCCACAAGAATGTCTCACAAACATTGCGTAGCCTGCTCAGAGATTAGACCAAGTGTATGGGTACACAAGTAAGTCCAGGTTGAAACGTCTGCCTAAACATGTTGGCTTGTCATCCTGGGTTCGAATTGCAAAATGGCAACCATAAATTCAATACAATTTCAAGTTTGTTGATATCACCACAGAAGGGAGACTGCCAACTTGATACCAGTCTAGTCGTGGGCTACATGGTTCTTGCTTTCTGACAGGGCCTGATATGTCAATGAAATGATTGTAGGTGATGGCCAAAACTGAGACCTTGCCACGGTCAAACACATCCTGAGAATATTTAAAATTGAAAGGATACAAATTAGGAACTTTCACTGTTAGTGGAATATAAATAGTGCAGTTTAAGACATCTGCAAATAACTTTATGCTTATACAAATAGAGAAAAAAGGTTTAAAATGTGATTCAAGGGAATAGTTAAAACAAGAGAAAAAATACGCAAAAAGCCATTGAGTCATACAGCACAGAAACAGACCTTTCAGCCCAACTGATCCATGCCAAACAGGATGCCCCCATCTAAGCTAGTACCATTTGCCCACTTTTGGCTTATATCCCTCTGAACCTTTCCTATATACTGTACGTACCTGTCCAAGTGTTTTTTAAATGCTGTTATAGTACCCGCCCCAACAACAAACCTCTGGCAGCTCATTCTATATATCCACCACACTCTGAGAAAAAAGGTTGCCCCTCAGGTTTGTGTTAAATCTTGCCATTCTCACCTTAAACCTATGTCCCCTGGTTTTTGATTCCGCTGCCCTCGATAAAAGACTGTGCATTCATACTATCTATTCCCCTCATGATTTTATACACATATCACCCCTCAGCCTCCTAAGCGCCAAGGAATAAAGTCCTAGCTTGCCCAATCTCTCCCTATAACTCAGGTCCTTGAGTCCTGGCAGCATCCTCATAAATCTTCTCTGAACCCCATCCATCTTGATGACATCCTTTCTACAGTAGGATGGCCAAAACTGAACACAGTACTGCAGATGTGGCCTGATGAACGTCTTGTAGAACTAACATAAAGTCCTAACTCCTTTACTCAATAGCCTGACTGATGAAGGCCAATGTACCAAAAGCCTTCTTTACCACTCTACCTATCTGTTGCCACTTTCAGTAAACTATGTACCTGTTCTCCTAGATCCCTCTGCTCTACAACGCCTCCCAGGGCCAATAATTTGCTGTAAAAGTCCTGCCCTGGTTTGACTTGCCAAAATGCAAAATCTTGTGCATATCTGCATGAAACTCCATTAGCCATTCCTCAGTCCTCCTGCCCAGCTGATCCAGAGTCTTCTGTAATATATAATAACCATCTTCACTATCTACGATATCACCCACTTTAGTGTCATCTACAAACGTACTAATCGTGCCTTGTTCATTCTCATCCCAATCGTTGAGATGAACCACAAACAACAATGGGCCCAGCACCGATCACCGAGGCACAAATGTCACAGGCCTCCAGTCCGAAAAACAACCTTCCACCACCACCCTCTGTTTCCTTCTATGATGCCAATTCTCTATCCATTTGGCCAGTTCCCCCTAGATCCCATGCGATCTAACCTTCCAGAGCAACCTACCATGCAGAACCTTATCAAAACCCTTGCTGAAGCCCATGAGGTCCAATGTCATGGCCTTGCCCTCATCAACCTTTTTGGTTACATAGAAACATAGAAACATAGAAATTAGGTGCAGGAGTAGGCCATTCGGCCCTTCGAGCCTGCACCGCCATTCAATATGATCATGGCTGATCATCCAACTCAGTATCCCGTACCTGCCTTCTCTCCATACCCTCTGATCCCGTTAGCCACAAGGGCCACATCTAACTCCCTCTTAAATATAGCCAATGAACTGGCCTCAACTACCCTCTGTGGCAGAGAGTTCCAGAGATTCACCACTCTCTGTGTGAAAAAAGTTTTTCTCATCTCGGTTTTAAAGGATTTCCCCCTTATCCTTATGATGTGACCCCTTGTCCTGGACTTCCCCAACATCGGGAACAATCTTCCTGCATCTAGCCTGTCCAACCCCTCAAGAATTTTGTAAGTTTCTATAAGATCCCCTCTCAATATCCTAAATTCTAGAGAGTATAAACCAAGTCTATCCAGTCTTTCTTCATAAGACAGTCCTGACATCCCAGGAATCAGTCTGGTGAACCTTCTCTGCACTTCCTCTATGGCAATAATGTCCTTCCTCAGATTTGGAGACCAAAACTGTACGCAATACTCCAGGTGTGGTCTCACCAAGACCCTGTACAACTGCAGTAGAACCTCCCTGCTCCTATACTCAAATCTTTTTGCTATGAAAGCTAACATACCATTCGCTTTCTTCATTGCCTGCTGCACCTGCATGCCCACTTTCAATGACTGGTGTACCATGACACCCAGGTCTCGCTGCATCTCCCCTTTTCCTAATCGGCCACCATTTAGATAATAGTCTGCTTTCCTGTTTTTGCCACCAAAATGGATAACCCTCACATTTATCCACATTATACTGCATCTGCCAAACATTTGCCCACTCACCCAGCCTATCCAAGTCACCTTGCAGTCTCCTAGCATCCTCCTCACAGCTAACACTGCCCCCCAGCTTACTGTCATCCGCAAACTTGGAGATATTGCCTTCAATTCCCTCATCCAGATCATTAATATATATTGTAAATAGCTGGGGTCCCAGCACTGAGCCTTGCGGTACCCCACTAGTCACTGCCCGCCATTGTGAAAAGGACCCGTTTACTCCTACTCTTTGCTTCCTGTTTGCCAGCCAGTTCTCTATCCACATCAATACTGAACCCCCAATGCCGTGTGCTTTAAGTTTGTATACTAATCTCTTATGTGTTACCTCTTCAAAGAGCTCAATCTAATTCATAAAACACCACTACCATGTACAAACCTGCTGACTATCCCTCATCAGCTTCCGCTTATCCAAATGCATATATATCTTATTCCTCAGAATCCTCTCCAATAACTTACCTACCATATTAGGTGGTATATGCAGTATGTTCCATACCGGTCTATAGTTCCCATGCTTTTCCTTGTGTCCATGCCTTTTACATTATGATCCAAATCTATATCTCTTCGTATTCATCATCACGTTCACATTCCCAGGATGGAAAAATTAAATACTAGACGGCATAGCTTTAAGGTGTGAGGAACAAAGCTTACAGGAGGTTTTTATTTACACAGAGGTTGGTGAGTGCCTGGAAGGCGCTGGCAGGGTGGTGGTGGAGGCAGATCCGATAGTGGCATGTGGATAGACACGTGGACATGCAGGGAATTGAGGGACATGCAGGTAGATACTTGGTCTTGCCATCATGTTCGGTACACATAATGTAGGCCGAAGGACGTGTTCTTGTGCTGTACTGTTCTATGTTCTACGATTGTTATTCAGTAACTGTATAGTTCACATAACACACACAACTGCAAATGGAGTCTGAAATGTACTCACTGGCAGGACGTCCATTGATCCACATTCCATCATAAACCATACCGCTGCAGTGAATGATGGAACCTTGTCCATTAAACAGGCCATTTCGCCATTGTCCCTGAAATTGTAAGGATTTAATCATTGGTTTATGTTGTCCATTTGAGTGTGGAGATTAATTTAGTGCAGATTTTTACAGTATTGTAAAATACCGAGCAATTGCTTGGGCTGTTTCTTCCAGTATCCATAGATCCCTTTGTTGTTCTGAATCCATTTGATCAAATTAGTTCTTCCTTAGTTTTTCCACTTACTTGGTGTTTTATTTTCATTTTTTAGTTTAGAGACATAGCGTCGAAACAGGCCGTTCGGCCAACCAAGTTCATGCTGACCAGCTATCTCCGCACACTAGCACTATCCTACACACTAGGAATAATTTTGAGGAAGCCAATTAACCTACAAACCTGTATATCTTTGGAGTGTGGGAGGACACCGGAGCACCCGGAAGAAACCCACGCTGGTCGCAGGGAGAAGGTACAAACTCCGTACAGACAGCACCCGTAGTCAGGATGGAACCTGGGTGCCTGGCGCTATAAGGTAGCAACTCTACTGCCTATTTATTGAGGCTGATTACCAATGAATGTGTTTTGCTGGGCATGCCTCGTTTTACCTGGCTTGGCTTGTTGGCATTAGATTCAATGCCCAGGAGTGAAAGAGCAGAGCTGGAACATATTGTGCCACCTGGCCTCGGCACACAACAAAAGTATCGGCGGTTTCCAAAGCAACTCTGGTAATAAATGGTATGTGGCCGGCAGCTGTTTGTGTGTCTTTCAACACATGCAGGATGTTTATGTACAGTCATGATTCAGCCTGTAAATAACACCAGGCTAATGTTCAGTGATATTCCAGAAAGAAAGGTCCAGGGAGATAAAACAAACAAGCTTCTCCTGAGAGACTGAAATATATAGGGAACACATTTTCTTCAACTTCATTGCCTAAAATTTCACAGGTGAGAGGACTCTCCTCCCATAATAAAGTGCCACATCTGACAATAGGTGCAGACAAGAGCAAAGCTCCTCTGGGTAAACTGGCAGAATACAAGCAAGATAAAAACCCTCTGCATTCCAAACATTTGGACAGCGTAATAAAACATCTGCTTTGAAATCCGAACCAAAGTTAGACAGCCCCCTGTCAATGTTGTTTTTCCTTACGTTCATTAGGACCAAACCTACACCCAGTGCTCAGGCTCTAGTTCACCTGAGGCTTACGTGTAGATTCAGCAAAACATCCTGAGCTTCATATATTCTAAAATATGCGCAGGGGATGCACTGTGGTTCCTGATGAACTCGGCTCAATTGTGCACGAAGCCCAAGTTGTGTGTGATAGAACTCTGCATGCACAAAACCCCTTTCCCTACCAGATCCATAGAGTGGATGTGGAGAGGATGTGGGACTAGAGGGGAGAGTCTAGGACTAGAGGTCATAGCCTCAGAATTAAAGGACATTCTTTTAGGAAGGAGATGAGGAGGAATTTCTTTAGTCAGAGGGTGGTGAATCCGTAGAATTCTTTGCCACTGTGGAGGCAAAGTCAGTGGATATATTTAAGGCAGAGATAGATAGATTCTTGATTAGTACATGTGTCAGAGGTTGTGGGGATAAGGCAGGAGTATGGGGTTAGAAGGGAGAGATAGATCAGCCATGATTGAATGGCGGTGTAGACTTGATAGGCCGAATGGCCTAATTCTACTCCTATCACTTAAGATATTATGATCTACCATTGAGAAGTTTGAGGAGCTAATTATTTGGTCTTTGGATCTGTTACGGTTGGGGAGGTTGTTGGAGAGATTTTGGTGGGGGCAGGGAGATGGAATGAGGAAGAGCATAGGAATGATTGCATCAAATGGAGATGAGGGTCAAGTCCACTTACAAGGGATGAAAAGTTAATTGGAGTTGAAGCTTAGCGAATCCAGAGAGAACCCCAACCTGTTCTTTACAGTCTTACAGGCACTGGGATACATTAAGAGAAGGAAGTCAGAATTATGGTTCCACTCTACCACAGGGTTACTACACCCTGGTTGTGAGAGAGATGGGATATCATTTATCTCTCTAAGGAGCAGGAAAGTAAAGACAGTGCATAAGTAGAATGCTTAGAAACTGAAACATTAGTGGCAGCTACATTTGAATATTTTCTCCATTCTCAACCTTTGTTACATATTTAAATACCCTTGCGTCCATGGAACAGAACACAGAGGAACGCAAATGCACTCCCTGGAATATTTTCACTCACATAAATGCAAGGAAACATATGGCTGAGAGGGAATTCTTTGAAAGGAATCCATTCCAAAAATTTAGAAGAATGAAGAGGAAAGCTTGAAGAATGTTTTCTTTCCCCCACACAGATGGTTATTTGAGTGTGGAATGCTTCACCACAAGCACCTACGAGTTGGAGACTTTAAGATTATTTAAAAGGAAAGTGGAGAGGCATTTAAAAAAATATAAACAATTTAAGGATAATGAGGGTAGAGTAGATATTTCCAGATCCTCTGCCCATCACTCTCAGTCTAAACAAACACTGCAACCAGCATGGGCATACCATGAACTGTAAATATACCAGCTACAAAATGCATTCCAAATACTTGCTGAGGCTTTTACAACTACAACTTCCATCCATGACCTCTATCACTTATGACAAGAGCAGCAGGCACATGGAAATCCACCACCTGCAGTTCTCTTCTGAGACATATTGTCTTGACTTTAAAAATATGTTGTTGTTACCTCACAACTGCCGGGCCTAAGTTTTGGAATCCCCTGCTTAGTAGCATTGAACACATCAGAGGGACTGCAGAGGTTCATGAAAGCAGCTCACCGTTATATTCACATGGACACAGGGATCTGTAATAAATGCTGACACATCCCCTTGACAAGAAATTCAGCACTTAGGAATATGATTTATGATATATGATCATCTTCTACGATTTAGTATATCTCAGATTTTATTTTCAAAACTTCAACCCTTTCGCTGAGCAATTAAAAGGAATGTTTGTCTTCATGTCTTGATACACAAAAAGACAAAGTTAGAGATGATGGAATGGACAATTTTTACAACATATGAATACCAGGTTAATAATGGGAATACCCAGTTTGGTCATGGCAGATTAGTGCGCACTGCATTAATTACATATCTGACTGACGGCCTCGGAGATTATTATCCGTCACATCATTCTTACGTTCCCCACATCATAGAAAACTCAGATGGGTTTTCCGATGATACCTGTTGTAAATTCAGAGGGACCAATTGTCCAGTTAATAGTAAGATTAAACGAGAACTTACCAGTTCGAAGTTTGATCGTCATTTTATGAGGAGTAACGTTGAGGGATTACTTGAAGAACCCGCCAGGACGCATGCGTGTCATTCTTCAAAGCAGCGGTGTGAAATCACAGATAACAGTAATGACTGAACATAGTAAGATTAGAGAAGAGGATACCAGTTGAACTTTATGATCAAGGGTGGGAGCGGAGGGCACGTAATCCCTCAACGTTACTCCTCATAAAATGACGATCAAATTTCGAACTGGTAAGCTCGTTTAATCTTACTATTTTACTTCGGAGTCACGTGAGTGACTACGTGAAGATTTCAAAGCTCTGTGATTTCATGCCGTGGAAACGAGTCCATGCATCACATCTGCCTTAATTGACTAAGGGAGGAATTGTGTTAACACATTTAAACATGAATCCGACATTGAAAACCCATGATAAATTTATTAACAACAAATTATAGCCCCTATTTCATGGGGTGAAATCATAATACAGAACTTAAAATTGTTTCTGCAAAAGTTCCAGGTGTAACCACTGGTTTATAGTAGAATTGTTGGAACGTTTTTTCCCTAGACCATCCTGCTGTCTCCAGGATTTGGTCCATCGGTACGTCCAATTCCATTGCTGCCGATGTAGCTGCAGCCCTGGTGGAATGAGATTTGAATATGTTAGTATCCACCCCCAGCTGTTGTTAAAACCTGTTTCAGCCATCTGGAAATAGTTTGAGCCGACACCTTTTTGTGGGGTTGTTTGTGGCTGATTAGTAGTGCCATCTCATTGCCTCTGATATTTTTGGTGTTCTCTATGTATAACAATAAATGTCTTATTATACAGAGACGATCATCTATAGGGTAAGCCCTAAATTCTTGATTTTATGAGGCCTGATGATCCCGGTCTGTTCTGTTTGACTAATTCGTGAATATGAAAAATTATATTTCTTGTTGAAGAAGTCATATCGTCCAGCCTTAACTTATGTAAAGACTGTACCCTTTGTGCTGAGACCAAATCCATCAGCATTACTGTTTTATGCGTCAGTTTTTGCAGGGACAGAGCTGTTGCTGGAGACCAGTTCCTTAGCAACGTTAGGACAATACTCACATCCCATATATGAGAGTACCTGGTTCTTGGGGGATTGGTATTAAAAATTCCCCTCATAAGTTTGGTTACCAGGGGGTGAGTCCCAACAGAATGACGCTCTGATCCTCACCACAGATATGCTGAAAGGGCACTTCTGGCGCAGTTAATGGCACTATAACTGAGCCCCTCATCATAATGGAGGCCTGCCAGAAATTCCAGAACAGACGTTATGTTCATCGTGCTGTAAGTGATGTTGTTTTTGAAACAATATATCTCCCATTTCCTGATGTATACCAGATATTGTTTTTTGGTGGACTGCCTGTGGGCCGCTGAGATAATGTTCAATGTTCGGTCCGTCAGTCCCAGTTCCAGTAGAGGTTTCTTTAGACCCTACAAATTAATAAGTTTGTCGTATTATGACATGGATGGCTATCCCCCGTTATGGGATGAACCAACAAATCTGGTCGTTTCAGGACAGTGATACATGGTTCTAAGACCATGTCGAGAATCACAGGGAACCATGGTTGAGTAGGCCAATCGGGCACTACCAAAATATCAGACGCCGAGTCTTGTTGTATTTTGCGTAATACCCGACTGATGAGGCAGAAAGGAGGGAATGCACAGAAAAACAATTTCCCCCAATGCAGCGAAAAGGCATCTATCGCTGATGCCCCAGGGTCTGGTTCCCAAGAAACATAGTTTGGTAACTGGTGATTGAGTCTAGATGCAAATAAATCGATATCTGGTGTTCCGTACCGTGCTACAATATCAGCAAATACTTTTAGATCCAACATCCATTCTATGTTTTTCATTGAATTTGCGTGACCTGGTGTCTGCCACTGAATTGAGGTTACCTGGTAGGTAAGTAGCTGATATCCAAATATTTTTCAGAATACACCATTGCCAAATTGTATTAGCCAGATTGTCACATGATGTCGATTTGATTCCACCCATATGGTTAATATATGCCACCACGGTGGTATTGTCAATCTGTAGTCTAACATGCTGGTGATGCATTCCAGAACAGTATGCCATAGCCATAGAACGCCAGAGAACGCACCCAACATTTCCAGGTAGTTTATGCCAAGTGTCTGAAGTAATGATGCCTCCTGTGCATTCCATCTACCTCCACAGCTAGAGATGGAGTTGGTAGCACCCCAACCAAGCGCACTGGCATCAGTTTGTAGCACCACTGAGGGGTTGCTGACAATGATAGGGCTGGAACATGCCGAATGTTATCCCTCCAACATTTTAATTCCATAATTGCTTTGATTGGTAGCTTCATTGGTCTGTCGAAATGACCAGCATTAATTTTGAGTGCTTGTATTTTTGCCCTTTGTAAATTTTGGTAATACAAAGGTCCAAATTGTGTGGCTGAAAAAGCAGCCACTATTTTGCCAATTACCCTTGCTACCAATCTAATAGATGGTTCACTGATGTCAATGAGGTTGTTGCAGGCCTCAGTTAAGACTGTAGCCTTGTCCTTTGGTAAAGTCACCGACATGTGAACTGAGTCAATTGTGAACCCCAAATAATCCATTATGGTGGAAGGCGTTAGTTTAGATTTAACTGGATGGATGATAAACCCCAGTTTCTCAAACAATTGTTTGGTGGCTGATACAGCTAGTTTAGCTAATTCCAAAGTTTAGCCCACAATCAATATGTCATCTAGATAGGCCATGACCATATGTTTTTGTTTCCGAAGAAACGCTAGGGCTGGTTTCAAAATTTTGGTAAACAGCCTGGGGGCTGATGTTAATCCATTGGGTAGAGCTCTATACTGCCAGTGCTGCCCCATCCAGTTGAATTTTAAATAACGTCTGTGATCAGTCCGTATAGGCACTGAATAGTAAGCATCTTTTAGGTCGATGCTAGCCATGAAGTAGCCCGTGGAAATCAATTGTTTGGCAGTAACAAAGGTTTCCATTTTGAAATGAATATACTGCACAAATGTATTCAATTTGGTCAAATCTATGATGATGCGACAACCACCATCTTTTTTGTTTTTGGTAAAGATATTAGACACAAATTCCAGAGAATCGTGTTGGGTTTTTTCAATAACCCCCTTAGCGTGGAGTCTCACCAATTCAGCATGTGCTTCCAATTTTTCTTTTCGTGAAAGTACGAACGTTCGGTTCGGTACATGCTGAACTGGGGGGCTATTTTTGTGCACAAATTCAATGGTATATACCTGGATACTGTTTAGGATATAAGTGTCTGTTGTTAATGCACTCCATGCCTCCCAAAAGAAGTGTAATCTCCCACCGATATGTGTATTATCCACACTTCCTATAATTTGTAAGGGACCAGACCCACCTACCTCCATGGTTACCAGTGGAAAGTTTACTTCTTCCTGTGTAGTCTTCGAGGAGGTTGAGGTGCCGGTGTCTGGGTTTGGGTTTGGGGTTTGCGCATTTTCCATGAAGGCCGGTCTGGGCCATGGCCTAAAAAAGACCGCTGTCCTGTATGTCCGGCCTTTGAGCTTTCACCAGCTTCTGATTGTCTTGCTCTGCTGGTGGCTGCGTAAGGGTGCTGTCTTTGAGTGTAGGAGGTCCTTCCTGTTGTCGCCTGTAGATGGGTTATGCATGCAACCTATAATGTAGTTACCTCATCACCACTAACCACGCCCCATCATATTAGTATATCTGTAGAATCCTCCCTTTGTTCCTCCCACTAGGTCCCAGTACGCCTGAAGGCTGGATGCAGTCAGTGCTGGGACGTGTGTGCCATGTGCTGTATTAAACTCTCAGTAAAGGTTACAGTGTGTCAGCTATCACTCCTTTACATGGCGTCAGAAGTTTAAAACTCGCGTTTCCCGTTTATCGTTTTTTTAAAATTTTGTCCCCGTTAGTGCCCAGTGTTGGGTTTCCCTTGACATGGCATCCTCATGCCGAAAGCCATCTCCCCTTGTCTTCGACGCTGACATTGCGGAGCGATGGTCGACTTTTGTGATGGACTACACTCACTACGTCAATATTGCGCACCGGAACGACCCAGCCGCGGTCAAAGCATCACTCCTGCTCAACCTGGCCGGTCCCGACGCAATGAAGAGAGCTCAAGCATTTGTCTACGAACCAGCGGTCCTGGATGACAACGGCCAGCCGGTCGAGCCAGCTGAATCGGCTGACGACCCGGTATGTCTTTTGCGCAAGTTCGCGGAGATATGTGACCTGCCCTCCAACCGTATACTGGAGCGGGCCAGGTTCTTCTCACGCAAGCAACAGCCGGATGAACCTGTTGAGTGCTTCATCGCTGACCTGCGGCACCTTGCCCAGCGGTGCCGATTTGAAACCATGCGCGACCAGCTCACCAGGGACATTCTCGTCACTGGCATGATTGATCAGAAGCTACGTGCCGACCTGCTGCAACGGCCTGACCTAACCCTGACTCAGGCAATGCATGCGTGCCGCATTGCCGAAGTGGTCACCCCTCCGCATGGGCAGCGGGGGTCTGACAGCCGAGCCATAAATCTAACTGGTGTTGCTGGACAACGACGTATGAAGGACAGGTCGTCCGTTTGCAGACGTCCACCGGCTACTCCCGACTTGCCACCGTCGTCGGGTTTGACAGCGCGCCACGGTCCTACCTTGTGGATTTTGAAGGGACTGTATACCGACGCAGCCGCCAGCACCTGTTGGCGGTTAACGAGCCAAAACCACCTCCTGCGGTTCCGTATACCACTCCATCGCGTGTCGAGCCCTCCTCAACTAACTTACCCTCTGCTCCCTGCATGCCCCGGTCGGTCCTTTTGCCTCGGGTACCCCCCCCTGCTCCTCCCGGTTTTGCTCCCCAGGCTCTGTTGTCCCCTGCAAGGTCTTCTCTTTCTCCCACTTCTGCTCGTTCTACCCCTTCTGTTTCACCTGGCTCACCTGTGCCTCTCCGTTCCCCCTCCAGGCTGGGTTCTCCACCCATCTTCTCTCCCCCTCCTGTTTCTGTTCCTGTCCCTCCTCCTATTCTTTCGGGTGGGGAGGGTGAAGGTGCTGTGCGCACTCGCTCGGGTCGGATTGTAAAACCTCCGGCTCGCTACGGAGAGTATGCTTAGCTTTGCAGGTTCTGTATAACAAACCTGCCATTGTTGTAACTTGTTTAAATTGTAAGGGGAAGGATGTAGATGGGTTATGCATGCAACCTATAATGTAGTTACCTCATCACCACTAACCACGCCCCATCATATTAGTATATCTGTAGAATCCTCCCTTTGTTCCTCCCACTAGGTCCCAGTACGCCTGAAGGCTGGATGCAGTCAGTGCTGGGACGTGTGTGCCATGTGCTGTATTAAACTCTCAGTAAAGGTTACAGTGTGTCAGCTATCACTCCTTTACATCGCCTTTATGAGCCCCAGGGTTTTTGCCTCCTCATCGAGCTCCTTAACCTGTTTGGACAGGTTGCCCCCAAATAATAATATTGGTGGCTTTGTGTCTCCAGGTTTGCACAGGCCTGCGAACTTTGGATTTAAGGCAGGTCGGATGGCATTCTTTCTGATACTATTGATCTCATACTGCGTATTGCAGAAGAGTGCCAGTGCATCCTGTTGTTCTTGCGACATTTCTTTCTCATCCACTGTGCGAGCGAATGCTGTGATCCCTGCTGTTAGTAATTTTAGTACTTTCTGGAGTTTTACATCCAGGCTTCTAACTCCTGCTCCGACGTGTTTCCAAATACAATTGTTCACCACTGGAACATTCAGGGATACACAATTTCCTGGTGCCAAATATTTGGCAGTGGTGTCCATCATAGCTGTTCCTGTAGTTGCTTGAATGATAGGAAATCAATGCTGGATGCTAGTTTTTGTTCTAGATTTTTTCCAGTCTGATCTGGCTGTATGTATTTGGACACCATGTCCAGTAGGTTTTCTCTCCTTCCTGCACCCACTGCACACTTGTTGTTGTTCAGCAAACCCCCCTTCAGGGTCAGCCCAGAATTGACCCCCAGTACTCCCCTCTGACGAGGGAGATGCACTGTGCAGCCCTACGTAAGGTGCTGCTGTGGGTGTTTTGTATAACCCATGGTGACTAGACTCCATCTCCCGGAGTCTGCCACGTTGGAGCATCTGCTCCATAAGCCGCTCCATTCGGCTCCAGCGCTCACGGTCGCTGGCCGCTCACGGCATCTCCTCAAAGTCGGACTCATCAGAGTCAACGGCTCTGTTAGTTTTCCGTTTTGCCTTCCCGCCTGGCCGCAGTGTTGTTCTGGCCGGCGCGGGGGCGAAGCTGATCCCACTACTGGTGATTCAAGTGCCATCAGCCGCTGCTGGCTGCCCGCAACTCCGCGGTCCTCCCCAGCCAGCTTTGTCGCAGCTCTAGTCGACTTTTTGGTTTTATCCATCGTTTTCCCACCTGTGAAACAGTACGGGAAATAACAACGACTGCAGAGTAACTCGCTTACCTGTCGGTCTCGGCTTTTAAACTTGCCGCTACGAGGGAACGTCGTTCCACCCCGCCTGTCGTTTTGCAATGCGTGTAGCGATATTGGCACACATGCGTCCTGGCGGGTTCTTCACGTAGTCACTCACGTGACTCCGAAGTAAAATTCATGTTGGACACTCACATGCATCACAGGAGTCACTCTCACCCCATTAATCTGAGTGTATAGGGCAGAAAGCTAACTCACTGTCCTGTAAGTTTGGAGAATGTATGTCTGGAAATTCGATTACAAATGGCTTTAGAAACACTTTGTGATCCAAAATTGATTTTATGCCAATCATGAATTTGGTCCAGGCACATTTGGTTGTGATCCGTATTAGTGCTCCTGACTGTTTCCTGGCATCAGGCACAAACCTATTGACATTGTAATTTGTGTAATATATAATTTCACCAGTAAATTGAGTTCAGAGCTCCGTACAATTGTTATTGCGCAACAATCTCCGCAGAATTGGAAGAACATTGTGCTAATTTGTTGCCTTCCTTATTGTTAAGGGATGCTTTCATGACATCAGGAGATCACAACTGACAGTTCTAGTCCACAGGTAGACAAAAATGCTGGAGAAACTCAGCGTTTATGGAGCGAAGGAAATAGGCAACGTTTATAGGCAAGACCCTTCTTCAGCGTGATGTGAGGGTGGGGGGGGGGGGGAGAAGAAAGCAAGGGGCAGAGGCAGTGGGCTGAGGGAGAGCTGAGAAGGGGAGGAGAAAGCCCTGCCACAGAGGGCAGTGGAGGCCAAGTCACTGGATGGATTTAAGAGAGTTAGATAGACCTCTAGGGGCTAGTGGTGTCAAGGGAAATGGGGAGAAGGCAGGCACGGGTTATTGATAGGGGACGATCAGCCATGATCACAATCGAAGGGCCGGATGGCCTCCTCCTGCACCTATTTTCTATGTTTCTAAAGCAGGGACTACCTGAAATTGGAGAAGTCAATGTTCATACTGCTGGGGTGTAAACTGCCCAAGCGAAATATGAGGTGCTGCTCCTCCAATTTATGGTGGGCCTCACTCTGGTCATGGAGGAGGCACAGGACAGAAAGGTCGGACTCGGAACGGGAGGGGGAGTTGAAGCGCTGAGTCCACAGAGTGTGTTATGACAGTGTGATCTTTTGCAATCTTTAGCTGCTGAGCTGGTCCTTCAATAGGTGCTTTTGCGATGACGGTACTCTATTGCTGAAGATTGCAGGCGATGTAGGGCACTCAGGGAGAGTGGGAGATCTTGTGAATCTTCAGAGACACAGCATCCTACCTGGTTGTATCTGATATAAAATGCATTTGTAAGCTCATGTCTTCTCAGGCAGTCAATGTAAGGCTATTGTCTCCTAAGGAGCAATGATGAATTCTGGCCATCTACAGTACATTATGATTCCCTCTCCCTCCACCTGCTTCTTCATCTTTTCATGAATGTGTAGATTTTGCATGTTGCCCAACAGAAATCAACAATAATCACCAGTTCAGTTTGAAAACGCTTTTGAAAGGGTGGAAAGATCTTTATCACATCTTCAATGAGTTTCACATCCAATAACTAGCATTAAGAGGGACCACACGTGCTTAGCTATCACCAAAGATTCACAGTCTTTGACTATTCCTGGCCTAATCTCTGTCCTGGAATGGACATCAGTACTTTCCTTGTGGGAAGCTGATGGCCCTAGGAGGGGGGAAATGTGAAGCAAGTTCAAAATATTAAAACCTTGATAAGAATGATAGCAATCCTTGCATAAATGACAGGAGATTTACATCAATCCCCATCACTTTGACCTTCAGAGGGAGGTTCGAAGGAAGCAGAAATTATAGCTAAAAACGTGAAGGCCAACTATCAGCATAAATTTGCATTGCGTTCATCCACTTGTCATAGTGCAGCCAAACGTTTCTCAATGATTAAGTGCTGTTTGCATTAGTCTTCGGCAACCAACACACAGAGACATACTTGCAGCAAATCCTAGCGCTCATTTTTATAGGTGGATAGCATTTCGCCATACAAAACTTTACAGCCCCAGACGTTAGTACTCGAGATGATTCATTACCCAGTCATTGGATTATTACAGAATTGTTTTGTTAAGTGCTTTACAAAAAAAAAATTCAAAGCCCCACAGTCAGCAATACAGACAAGCAGAGCATCTTCATGTAAAGAGCCGTAAAGCAAGACCAGAGGTAGGATTTGCTTGCTCTTACCCCATTGTCTCTTATTTTTTTGCTGATTTGTTTGAATACTATTCTTGATAAAGAGACAAATCTATCAAGGGAATGTCGGCTGGGAGGGGTTACTGCATATCACTGTGCAAAGGAGCCGAACGTCACACACGTGGTTGAAATGATACAGGCACTAAAGCAAATGGCCAAATTGCCTTTGAATTCCTTACACTTATTCAGATCACTTGTATTGTTGGGCTGCATAACTCCATAATGAACAAGCCAATACATAATTTTGCAGGTGCAATTATTCAGGAATTCGAAAATCAGAAAATCACAATCGCACCTATCGCACTTAGAACAGCACAGATTTGTTGGGAGGGTGGAGAAGCTGAAAGAAGTTACAATCAAGCAGGTTACATTGAAGAGATTTTGTTATAATGTTAAATGTTAAGGGTGGCACGATGGCACAGTGGTAGAGTTGCTGCCATACAGTGCTTGCAGCACCAGGTTCGATCCCGGATTCAATCCTGACTACGGGGGCTGTCTGTACGGAGTTTGTACAGTACGTTCTCCCCGTGACATGTGTGGGTTTTCTCCGAGATCTTGGGTTTCCTCCCACACTCCAAAGACGTGCAGGTACGTCGGTAAATTGGCTTGGTATAAGTGTAAATTGTCCCTAGTGTGTGTAGGATGATGTTAACTTGCGGGGACCGCTGGTCGATGCAGACTCAAGAGAGCTGAAGGGCCTGTTTCTGTGCTGTATCTCTAAACTAAACTAAACTAAACTAAACTAAACTAAATGTGAGCCATACATTTACTGAATATTAATGTGGGCCAGTAGATCAGAAAGGTCGTCAACTTGCTCCATGGTCTTTGTCATGTCAGTGGGTCTCAGCTGAAATGGGAAGGAGCTGCCACTGACTTGAGTGTCTGTTCGGAAAGTCATCTGATTTGTCCTAATCCCCTGATCTCTCCCCAAAATCCCACATTTAAAATAAATATTTATTTAACTACATTTTGAAAGTTACTATTGAATCTACTTTCACAACACTTTTGGATTAAAATGTTGCCTACTAAACATTTTCTTCATTTGGTTGTTTTACTAAGTATCTTAACTTTGTGGCCTCAGGTCAATGGCTTTCATGCCATCCTACATTATCTTTCTCCCACTGCTATTCTTCTCCATCCAATTGAAGCAGCTGACTCAACTATCATGGCCCAGTTAAGTGGGCATATTACCCAGTGTAGCAGTTGAGAAACCAGTGGAAATTTGTTCTCTGCCAGTAGCCTCCATCGGGAGCCCCACATCAGGAGTCATACATCAGAGATAGACACAAAATGCGGGAATAACTCAATGGGACAGACAGCATCTCTGGAGAGAAGGAATGGGTGACGTTTTGAGTCAAGATCTTTCTTCAGGCCCTAAACTTCACCCATTCCTTCTACCCAGAGATGCTGCCTGTCCCATTGAGTTAGTCCAGCATTTTGTGTCTATCTTCGGTTTAAACCAGTATCTGCAGTTCCTTCCTACACATTACGTCTTACATCAGAGCGCAAGTGGAAATCGCCAGTGATCGTATGGGTCCCAAACGTCCACACAATTACAAAGAGTTGTTCACAGTTCTACCAGGACCTGCTTGCACATCAGTGGAGAATTTTGGCCAAGATTGCAATGCTGTCGCTGCCCTGGGACTTTAAGAATGATGGAATGATGCAGAAATGCAGAGTGATTTAACTGTTTACTGGTAAACCTTTCCCTGCCGGCAACGTCAAGCTAAAATATCACCTTACATATATTTTAATTATTGGTCCCTAGGGGAGTTTGCCCGCAAGCAATTGTACTTACTACAAGTTTAGAAAAATGGAAGAGGAATACTCAGGCTACAAATACATGATAACAGGATGGGTGTGGAGCACCGAATGGGGCAGGGGCTGATGAAGGGTTTTAGTGCAGCAAGCAATTCTTCCTACTAGTCCTCAGACACTTCAAGGTTAATCGAGAGTAAGATCCCTGAAAATGGGTATGTCGATCAGAAGCTCAGTTTAGTTTAGCAGTTCAGTTTAGTTTATTGTCACGTGTACCGAGGTACAGTGAAAAGCTTTTGTTGCGTGCTATCCAGTCAGCGGAAAGACAATACATGATTACAATTGAGTCAATTACAGTGTATAGATACATGATAAGGGAATGACGATTAGTGCAAGGTAAAGCCAGCAAAGTCCGATCAAGGAAAGTGTGAGGGTCACCAAAGAGAGTTCAGCACTGCTCGCTGGTTGTGATAGGATGATACAGTTGCCTGCATCTGATGAATGAATGAAACAGAGGGAAGAAACTGTCCCTGAATCTGCAGGTGTGTGTTTTCACACTTCTATAGCTTTTTCCTGATGGGAGAGAGGAGAAGAGGGAGTGGCCATGGTGCGACTTGTCCTTATTATGCTGCTGGCCTTGCCGAAGCAACATGAGGTATAAATGGAGTCAATTTAAGGGAGGGTGGTTTGTGTGTAAGAAGGAACTGCAGATGCTGGTTTAAGCCGAAGATAGACACAAAAGCTGGAGTAACTCAGCGGGACAGGCAGCATCTCTGGCGAGAAGAAATGGATGACGTTTCGGGTCGAGACCCTTCTTCAGACGTTTGATGTGATGGTCTGGCTATATCCACAATTCGCTGCAATTTCTTGCGGTCTTGGATGGAGCTGTTCCCAAACCAAGCTGTGATGCATCCTGATAAAATGCTTTCCATGGTGCATCTGTAGAAATTGGTGAGAGTTGTAAGGGACATGCTGAACTCCCTAAGCCTTCTCAGGAAGGGGTAATTCCTGCAAGGGAGAGGTGAAATACCAGTGTGAAGTTGGCTTCTACAGACCGTTCACCACCTCGACTTCCTCGTACGGAATTGGCCACAAAGATTAAAATTCAAGATCACAGATAGATCTACTTTTAGAGTTAAAGAGGAAACATAAAGCCTTCTACATTTTATTCGAGAGGGCACAAGGTAGTTTGTGCTGAACCTGGACACGAGTTCAGAGCTGCTAGTGAAGGCACGGAATAAAGCTTTTGAAAATGTGGAAGAGAACCAGCAAGATGCTAGAGAGAGATACCCAAGCAGCTGGTGGGTCAGCTGACATGGAATGGTGGGAAACTATATGAAGTGTATACAGGAGAACCATATTAAACAGCAGAGGAGGGAGAAACGCTCGACAAAAAAAATGGGAGTATATTATTCCCTTACACTTCACATTATGGTCATTGACATGCTTCAATTCATCAACATTGCACAAACACAGAATATTCAAACACCTGTAAAACTAATACTTCACACTCTGCTCCTTATCCCCATCAGCAACATCCACACCCCAGAAGCAAACACACACACACACACACAGTTCCAGTTAAGGGTGGGAAGGGAGAAGTGATTGTACTATGGGAAAGTGATGTTATCAGGCCCAGAATCTGAATTCATGCATTGAATACACAGTGCCATGGTGAGGTAACGTGTTCATGCCTGTACGCACTCCACACAGCTGCACTACTGACGTCTAGGGACCCTGGAGTGGGCAATGACGCCAAAAGGCATTCACACTCCTACAGGAGTTAACTAGTTGTGTGCCAAACCTCTAATTCCAGCCAAGACTGCTTTTGAATTGCTAGTTTAGGTTTAGTCTTAGGTTTATTATTCTCACATGTACCGAGGTACAGTGAAAAGCTTTGTTTTGTATGCTATCCAAACAGATCAGATAATACTTTAAACAAGTCATACTCAAGTACAATTATCTATGTGGAGCAAAGTGGAAGATACAGTGCAGAATATCGTTCTCAGCATTATTGTGCATCAGTTCCAGAGACAAAGTCCAATGTCCGCAATGGGGTAGAGATGAATCGGATAGTACCCTAGCTTATTGAAGCCTGAAGCCTGATAATGGAGAAGCTGTTTTCGTGTTTGGTGGAATGTGCTTTTAAGTTTCTGTACCTTCTGCTGGAGCAGGGAGGTAGGAGAAGGGATATGGAGGAATGACCAGGATGGGATGTCTTTGATTATGTTGGCTGCTTTTCCAAGGCAGCATGAAGTGTAGATGGAGTCAATGGTGGGCAGTGTGGCCTATGTGATGGTTGGGTTATGTCTACAACTCTGCAATTTCTTGCGGTCTTGGGCAGAGCTGTTCCCAAACCATGCTGTGATGCAACCCAATAGTATGCTTTCTATGGAGCATCGCCAAATTTCCTGTCTCCTCAGTAAGTAGAGGCATTGATGTTCCTTCTAGGCTGTTGCATCAATATGTTTAGTCCACAACAGATAGTTGGTAATATTAACACCAAAGAACTTGAAGTTCTCCACCGTTTCTACTTTGGTACCATTGACGCTGATTGGGGCATGTACTCCACCATGCTTGTTGAAGCCGATAACTAGCTCCATCATCTTGATGACATTGAGGGAAAGGTTATTGTCCTGACACCATGTTTCTAAGTTCTCTATCTCCTTCCTGTACTCCATCTCATCATTGTTCATGATTCAGTCCACCACAGTGGTGTCATCTGCAAGCTTGTAGATGGAATTAGAGCCAAGTTTGGCCGTAGAGTCGTGAGTATATAGGGAGCATAGCAAGGGGCTGAAAAAATATGTTTGGATGGTATTATGCTGTTGAAGGCAGAGCTATAGTTGATAAATAGGAGTTTAACACAACTCCTGTTAGGTGCTCCAGAGAAGAGTTTAGGCCATGGAGATGGCATCTGATTTGGACCTGCTGCGATGGTAAACAAACTGCAATGGATCTCCACATCAATAGAACATCACCATTTATGTGATGTGTACGAAAGAACTGCAGATGGTGGTTTAAATCAAAGGTAGACACAAAATGCTGGAGTAACTCAGCAGTACAGTCAGCATTTCTGGAGAGAAGGAATGGGTGACGTTTCGGGACGAAACCTTTTTTCAGTCTGAAGAAGGGTCTCGACCCAAAACGTCACACATTCTTTCTCTCCAGAGATGCTGCCTGTCCCGCTGAGTTACTCCAGCATTTTGTGTCTACCATTTATGAGATGTTCCCGGCTACCATTAATTTCTAAAATTGGAATAACTGGAACCAAAAATAAAGTTAACAAAATGAAAGATAGTTACAAATATAATAATAGAGGACTACTTCTTTAAGAATGCACTTTTGTTTTTTTCTTACTTTAAGAGCATGAGCTGGGCACTTGCCTAATCTAGCTGAAGAAGATGAATATAACAATCCATCTCTGACTTTTCCCATGCATTGCACAGTCTATTCCGGGAATTCATTCCACATATCATTCCATGAGGTTCCACTTCGTCACTCGCTAGGATTTAGAAGATTGAGGGGGGATCTTATAGAAACTTACAAAATTCTTAAGGGGTTGGACAGGCTAGATGCAGGAAGATTGTTCCCGCTGTTGGGGAAGTCCAGAACAAGGGATCACAGTTTAAGGATAAGGGGGAAGTCTTTTAGGACCGAGATGAGAAAAACATGTTTTACACAGAGAGTGGTGAATCTGTGGAATTCTCTGCCACAGAAGGTAGTTGAGGCCAGTTCATTGGCTATATTTAAGAGGGAGTTACTGTAGATGTGGTCCTTGTGGCTAAAGGGATCAGGGGGTATGGAGAGAAGGCAGGTACAGGATACTGAGTTGGATGATCAGCCATGATCATATTCAATGGCGGTGCAGGCTCGAAGGGCCGAATGGCCTACTCCTGCACCTATTGTCTATGTTTCTATTCCCATCAATATTCACAAAGTGTAAACACCGACCCGCAGCATTAACGCACCCCTCTACACATTTACCACTTTGAATAATACCCCAACATAACAGCAGCTCCCTCTCCTCCTCTAACATTTACTGCCCCGTAGCAAACCTCCCCATTTACCATCATAACAATTCAACCTACCCACGTACAGGAGGACAATCCCGCAATATTTAGTGATGCTAACTCACAGTCCTCCCCATTCACTGTTCCACAGGAGTGCAGCAACACTATTTACATCAACATAGCACAACTACCGCATCCTAATTATCACGCCAAAGCAGCATGGCCCTTCCTCATTTACCACTCTGCCTCAGCATGCCTCCCCTTATTTATTGCTCCGCAGCATCAAAACCTCACTCTACACCACACCACAACAGCACAAGCTCCTCCCTATTCATCACTGCACAACAAGAACTTCCCCGTTGTACCAACCAGCTGAACCCTGTCACCGCTCCATGAGCCTGCCGCAGGCTCACAGGATTAGAATGATCATGCAATCACGTGTTTGAAGCCTGTTACCAAATCTGCACTTTAGTACAAAATATGGTATTCTTACTTCATCTTGTTATAAAAAGCTTTTATCAAGAGTGTCATGCCTCTGTTTCGAAGAAGTAAATGAGGGAGTAGGTCATATACTTTGGCACAGATTTGTCAGAATTCAGAATGCACTGATTTGTGCTGACATCCTGTCTGTTGATGAAACTAAACAAAGGCATTTAAGGTACATCTGGCCCTGGAAAATGTTTCCAAATGATGTTGCGTAAACTCTGTTCTACTTAATGGTTTGCAAAGTTTGAACTTGGTGAGCATAAAGATTTGAAATAGGCTGTTAGGCCATGCTGTTAATGGTGGGCAAATGGTTCATTTGATTCCTTGAGATCAGACAGCATTGGTAACGTAAGATTTGTTGGGAATGATTAGTAACAATGATTTCAACTTTATGTGGAGCTAACATGCTAGGTGATGACATCGGTTGAACCGCAGATTGGGGTCAGGCTACTGTTGCTCGCTGTACAACATTCACATGAAGAATGCACACGTGCCTGAGTAAGATCTGATAGACTGATGCTACTGCTGGTAGGATAATTAGTTAATGCCAGCATGGTCAATCAAAATCAAGAAGAGAGTGTGAGTGTGAGTACATGTGTGTGGGAAAATCCTTATGATCTTTTGCAAGGTGTATTTCATATTTCCCTAAACTTTATACAATTAAATTAAAGTTTCAATTTATTTCTCGTTCTAAAAATGTGTGATCTGTTGAAGCTCGCAGTGTTGCTTTTTGAACGAAGAGTATACTCATGGTGACATCTACTGGCAGACAGGAATACCTCATACAGTGAGCCATCTGCATACTTCATCACTCCATGGCCCTGCTGCCGGTCCACGACCCAGTCTCCCTGGTAGTGATCACCATTCCTGAACAAGAGAAGAAAAAGATATTTCAGAAATAATTCACCTTAATACCTTAATTCACCAACAACAGCATCGGAGAGGTTAATTCCACCATTCCCACCTCTCCATATAGACGGAAGAACTTTAAGCAGTTTGTAACTGAGCACGACAAAAATGCCGTCTCTGTTGGCACTGAGTTTGGCTGATCTCAAGAGGAATGGCAAGAAACACATTTCTTGGAAACCCTGGACTAGAGATTATAATAGTTGTGGAAGGGGTAGTAACGGGTGGAGAGAAGGCACTTAGGATTGTTTTGCTTCCGGTCACGGCGTAGTTAGAACTTCTGAAAAGATCAATACAGATAATGAGATTATTGGATTTTGCTGCAATTCTTTCTTGGTAGACGAGCCTTTTTTGGCTTTATAGGCCTTTGGTTGGGCCACATTTGGAGCATTGTGTGCAGTTCTGGTAGCCCTATTGCAGGTGGGGTGTGGAGTCTTTGGAGAGGGTACAAAAGAGATTTACCAGAATGATTCCTGGATTAGAAGCTTTTAGCTATAAGGGAGAAGTTGGACAACTCTGATTGTTTTCTCTGGAACATTGGAAGTTGAGGAAAGATGTTAGAGGAATATAAAATAGATAGGGTAAACAGTCAGAACCATTTTCCCAGGGTGGAAATGTCAAAGACTACTGAGTATAGCTTTAAGGTGAGGGGCAAGTTTGTTTTTTACCATAGAATGTGGTGGGTGTCCCGAGTGCACTGCCAGGGGTGGTGATGGTGGAGGAGGCAGATACGATAGTGACATTTAAGAGGCTTTTAGGTAGGCACATGGATATGCAGGGAATGGAGGGATATGGATCATGGGGAGGCAGAGGAGATTATTTTAGCTTGGCATCATGTTCGGCTTGGACATTGTGGGCCGAAGGGCCCGTTCCTGTGCTGTTCTATGTAAGCCAGCCAATACACTTTGCCTCTCCTAAGCAGAGCACCAGAGGCTTGCATTGCCCATAGAACCTCAAATCTGCATGAATCAGCAACCTATAGAAAAATAAGAGAAGGCAAAGAAACTGCTGGCTAAATATTAGGACAGAGCACATCAATTCAGCTCAAGAAGCGGTGCCTGCCAATTCGCTATTGGAAAGTTTTCTGCTTTGCTGTTGTTGGTATGCTCAAGCTGCAGAAAAATAAATAAATCTGCTCACTGCAGGCTCCAGACGGTCTACTGGAGTTTCCTGAAGTGAAGCGAGACAGAGAGGAAGTACCATAAGATCCAGTGTACACTCGCAACTTCATGCTTAAATCTACAAGCACAGCATTAGCCACACTTTGCTGCCAGGTATGAGTTTTTCTGCAAAAATCTTGACATTTTACAGTTTTAAAGAGCCATGACCACAAAGATTTTCTTAAATTCATTTTATTAAATTTTCACAGCACCATTTTACTTAATTTAAGAAATTACAGAGGATGGTAGTGGATCGCCAATAAGCAAAGGCTTTGATGAAATTGCATTGGCAATACTTTCGCTGAACAAATCTAAGATGACAGCTGCTGAGATTTGGCTCAATGCTAATCCATCACCCAAACATTAGTTCTGGTGACCCAAAGTGTTAACTCTGTTACTCGCAACACTGCTACCCGACCTACTAAGTATTTCTAGGAGTTTATTTTTTAATCAAATCCCTGAATCTTCACTAACTTACTCACTTCCCCGTCTGTCTGTCTTCACCTGTGCTGGAGTTCTATTTCAAGTAGTGGAAAATCAAAGTAGAACAAGACAAGGCCACACTATTCTACTGTCCTGAAGGTGAAGCCTGACTCTGAGGACGCAACATTTATATTACTTACAGTATTACTTTCCATTGCCTACTTTCCAATCAACAACAGACCATAAATCGTGATTAGTATAATGGGATGGGTTTTAACACTTACTGCTAAATGGAGACCCCACAGATGCATCTGAAAGACATACAAGCTAAACAATGAAATGCAGGTCCTGCTGTTGCTGACCATCTACCTTCCCACATGATGGTGCAGTTACGTTTTTGTCAAGGGGGGGGGGGGGCAATCAATATGGAATCAGTGAATAGATGATTTTTTTAAATTGAACCATTTGTGAGATGTGGGTGTTGCTGGCATTGTAGGTGCTTAATGCTCATCTCTAAATGCTCCAGAACTGAGGTGGTGGGGAGTAAGAAGCATTTATGTTGTTTGATGGCTTGCCTCGCATTAGTGAAGCCCTTGGATTTTTACAACAACCATTAAGTTTGTAATTACCATTTACTGATGGTAGCTTTATATTTCACTTTCATGTGAAGTCCTTTGCTGTTGTGGTGAGATTAAACCTTTTGTCTCTCGATTGAGTTCCTGACCTCTAAATGCAACTCCACTTATTTGACCTCCAGGTTACCCAATCCCTTTGATCAAATATTCTTGCTGTAAAATGCACTGAAAATGTTACATCTTGTTGTATTAAATGTAACTGAGTTTTCAAACAATGCATTAAGTCATAATTATTGCTAAACAAACCCACTGGTCCCAAAAAAAACATTTTTTTGCAGACTATCAGGCTCCCAGATTGATAATTGTTCCAAAATAGAAATTATTTTTAAAGTTTATTTTGATAATTCATCTTCTGCCTTGATCTACCCGCAAGTCTTGATCTTATTGTAAAATGTTTAATAAAATTATAAAACTGGACCTTTTGATTTTCTGGTATGCTAGCTCTCAGAGCTCTTCAATACTACTTCCTTCACTTCCACAATGACCAAGCTTCTTAAATCAAATGAAGATTATTGAAAACTCTATAAAGCACTTAAGGGACATGAAAGGCTCCAAATAAATGCAGGTCCTTTTTTCTTTCTCATTGACTCCACTGATAGCTGCCTGATTTAGGGAAGGAAAATCTATGCCGTGGAGTCCACTGGTACCAGGCCATACTACATGACACTGGTGCAAACACTAGTCTTTGTCATTGACTGTATAATCTAGCTCTTTTCATTTCTAACGTTGAGATACACAATTCCCATCTGCTTGCTATTGAAAGAGCATTTATTTTACTTCTTAATTCTTAGGTAATGGAAGAAAGTGATCCAGACATTACACCTTCTGCCAAAGACTTTCAAAACGATAAATGGTCTGAGGCAACTATATTTAGTTTAGTTTAGAGATACAGTGCGGGAACAGGCCCTTTGGCCCACTGAGTCCTTGCCGACCAGCACACTAACACTATCCTACACACATACTAGGGACAATTTATAATTTTACCGAAGCCAATTAACCTACAAACCTGTACGTCTTTGGAGTGTGGGTGGAAACTGGAGCACCTCGAAAAAACCCACGCAGGTCACGGGGAAAACGTGCATACTCCATAGAGACAGCACCCATAGTCAGGATCGGATCAGAGTCTCAGGCGCTTTCAGGCAGCAACTCTACTGTTGCGCCACCATGCCACCCTTTAAATAAATGTTAAGATTATTGATTTCTCAATGGGGAAAATAATAGTACTTCCCCGGCGGGGAATTGAACCCCGGTCTCCCGCATGACAGGCGGGGATACTAACCACTGTACTAGAGGAGTGACAATAAATTATCATTTCATCATTTACTCAAAATCATCACTGTCAGAGTGGTAAGTCGTCTAACTGGTGCTTGATTAGAAGTAATAGCCAGTATTACAAGGAATCCTACAATGTGGAGAGGACCCTGCTTAATCACCGGTCAGCGCAGATTGACAAGTTCATTGGCAACGAGAGAAGTCAATAACTGGCCTCAATGCCTCTGTGTTATAGGAAGTGAGAGGTGAAGAAATTGAATGGAATGCTTGTTCCTCAACACCATCCAGAGCTCTCAGTTGGAAAGTGCAGGCGTGTTGGCATAAGGAGTGGCCCAGACCAGCTTCCGCTATGGTTTACCAGGTTCAACACCAGCTAACCACCTTTAGCCAGGTTCAAACCTGCAGAGTAGTTAGGACAAAGTGTCAAACCATGCTAATGAAGATTATTGAAAACTCTAACAACATAACAATCAATTAAAGCTCTTAGATTTCCATGAAAGTAAACATCAATTTAAACAGAAGACTTTTGGCAGCAGATTTACATTTTCAGAATTTCCAGACGCCCACTGAAATTTTTTGACTCCATAGTTCAAGACTCGCTGTACAACTTGCCAAAACACACAAAGAGTTCGCTGGTTGAAACACAGAGTACTGTAACCATGCCTTACTCTCTACTACCTGATGTATATTCCCGTATTACTCTGCGCCTGCTGACTTGTGCCTCATTAATGTCCTTAGACTTGCAGCCCAGCACGACTATATGTCTGGAGGACACCACCCTTCCTTGCATTATTCCATGCCTGTAGAACTGTGTAGGAAGGAACTGCAGATGCTGGTTTACACCGAAGATATACACAAAATGCTGGAATAACTCAAAACTTCAAAAGTCAAGAGTGTTTAATTGTCATGTGTACTGAACACAGAACAAACTGGAATCCTTTATGAGCATACAAACATACGAATTAGCATCAGAAATATGTCACCCAGACCCTTAAACTTTGTCCAAAATTTAGTAATTTCTGTGTGTAACCTTAACTCCACTTTCCTGGCTACCTTGCATATCAAGAATCTTTCTACTTTTGCCTAAAAAAAATTTTAAGTCTGTGTTTTCACCGTGTTTTGAGAGTATTCCAAGAACTCACAAACTTCAAACAGAATTTTTTTTGTCTCACTCTTTCTCAAATGGCAAACCTTTACTTGTAAAAGTTGACCTCTTGTTCTAGATTCACCGCAGGAAGAAACAACCTCTCCATATCCACCAAATCAAGACATCTCAGGATTTTATGTGTTGAAATTCAATTGCACTGCAGAGTAACATCGTAACATTAACTACAGTTCAAGCTCACTGCGAACATTTCAAGGGTAATTAGTGATGAATGATAACGTTTCCCTTGCCAGTGAATAAATTAACACAAAGCAGGTCTTTCTGTTCTCGCAATCCAACCTATATTTTAATGTTTTGTCCCTACTATATTGGTACTTCTTTCATGAAAATGCTCATTCGTGCCAAGTGCTTCTGTTATCTGCAAAAACTGGTTGATCTTTGCACAAAAAAAGTCCAGCCAGTGGATGACTAGCAATTGATTTCACTACAGAGGGTATCTCCAGTAAAGGGCTGTCCCACTTGGCCGTCATTTACACGACAGGCCGGTAGTGACAGTCGCGCGACGGTCGCACGCGTCATCATGCATCCGCACAGCCGTCTGGAGCGCGTGACGTCATTTGAAGATAGACACAAAATGCAGGAGTAACTCAGCGGGACCGGCAGCATCTCTGGAGAGAAGCAATGGATGACATTTTGGGTCGAGACCCTTCTTCAAACTGAAGAAGAATCTCGACCCGAAATATCATCCGTTCCTTCTCTCCAGGGATGCTACCGCTCCCGCTGAGTTACTCCAGCATTTTGTGTCTCTCTCCAATTGTCTTGGCCCCGCTCTGGGAGTAGGAGTGGGGGCGGATCCGGATCCGCAACGGCTGTGAGCCCCAGGCTGAGCTCGGAGATCGTTTGCCTGCTTCTGCTGCTGTTGGAGGTGAGACGTTGCGCCGCGCCAGGGTCTTGGGCCTGTCCCACTTTGGCTGTCAATTACGCGACAGGCCGGTGGTGCGCAAAGATTTAGTGCAGGACGAAGTCCACACTCCTCCACACCACTCCATGCGCCCGTCCCGCGCTACCCACACGCTACCCACACGCTAGCTGGTCGCATAAATGGCACGTGAATGACGGCCAAGTGGGACAGGCCCTTAAGCCTATTGTCTTCCTTATGTGACATCCATTTACACATTGCCAGTGGGGCTACTGGAAAAAATGCAGAAGCATGAATTCAGGTTGATTTACTTACATCTGTCTTTGTTCCCCTGCATTCTTAAACAAAGTCAGCACACATCCACAACTGAACATTATTATGTAAACAAAGGGAGATAATCAGTACCAATGAAGGACTAGGTTGAGAAAGTTGCTTGAGAGGAGCTAGGCAATGGCTCTGAGGAATGTCATGGCGTGAAACAATGGCACAAGATCATTAAAACATGCCGTTGAGTGGATGAGTAACTCTATATTAATGAAATTCTTCACAAAATAATTCATTCAAGATGATACAGGCTGAAATTTGTATCAATGGAGCAACAAAGACTTCATAAACCTGCAATATAGAAGTCATTAGTTCTAGTTGATGCAATCATTTTCATCCGTAATGGCATTAAGAAGTTCATGATCAGTAGAATGCCTAGCCCCATATGTTGTGCCTACGAGAGCAGGAACCATGTATTTAAATCGTTTTTGTTCTCTGTCAGCCAGCTCCCTTTGGTCCTATTCTGATGACACTCAATGTCAGCTGATCTTGTTTCATGAAACCTATCACGCATTGCTACCTTGCTCAAAAGCCACGATTCAGGTTAGATTGATTTACAGGTCAGAGGGATGTGGGAGAAATTCCCTCCAAAAATCATGATTTAATTTCGTCCTCTCATTCACCATACTTAGGATTCTGATTTTGGGTTTTCCAAGATTGGAGAAGGACAAGGAAGACAAAAGCATACAAGGAAAAAAAAGCTTTATGAAGATCAGGTAAGCGTGCAGCTGAACACAGCTGTGAGCATCCAAATGGTGCTCACTCCATGTATTCTAAAGTATCACTTCACTTGCATGTGTGTGTATATGTACCTGTGTGCCTCGTTGTTTGCCTGTACGTGTCTCTGTGTTTGTCAATCTGTGCATTGTTCATTGAAAGTACCAGAACAGGTCAAAAAGCGGTTAAAAAAGAATCTTGAGCGTTATAGAAGCATAGAGAACAGTGGGAAAATCATTATGAACATTTATAAAGTGTTGGTTTTGCCACAACTGGGCTATGGTGCTCTGTACTGGGTACAGAGGGTATCTCAAGTGAACCAATTGCCTTTAAGAAAGATGTAAAACATTTAGAGCGAATACAGCAGTTCACTAGAAATAAACTAGCAACAACGAACGAATCAAAGGATTCCGACTGAAGAGAGTTGATGTAATATCTAGAAAGTAAAGAATTTTGAAGGCAGGGAAATTAGACTAGCCGGATTAATCTTACATAGAGGAGATATGGTATGATAGGCCAAATGCTTTAACTTTTATACTGTAATCATGCTGTGATATTGGTTTGTGACCTTAAGCATATTGTGTTGTGTGTGCGCACGTGTGTGTTTGCTCACACGTGTGTGGTGTGTTTGTATACACATATATCTGAATCTCTGGGAACATTCTCTGTGTGGATTTGGATGTGTTGTGTGTGTATTATGTACATATTTTGTGTGCAGATGTACTACCAGCTGTACGTGTAAATTGGAGCACCTCACAAATGCTCTTCACTTACTTGTAGAATAACTCTCCTTCTCCATGTTTCATATGGTTATGGAAGGCACCTCTATATATCTGACCCTGCTTATCAGTCAGTGCTCCATGCCCTAAATAGAGGAAAAAGGTTGAGTTATATATTCTGCTTGGATTAAGCCGGGATTCATCTTGTCATTCTGTATTTATAGTTACAGCAGAAAGCAATACATGAATCTGCAAAGCTGCAGATTGGAGTAAAAGCATTTTTTTTTAAATCAGACTATAAAAATGTTATTCACCTGCACGGGCACCATAATTGAACTCGCCCTCGTACAGGGTACCATCAAAGTACTTCATTACTCCATATCCGTGGACCTCTCCCTGGCTGAACTGCCCACAATACTCATTTCCTTTCAAAAAAGTAAAAGCATTTTCTATTATTATTTTCTAGATGTTTCGTGACTGTTCCAGCTAGTTCAAGGCAATGGGTGATACAGCTCTCAAAGATATTTGCAGCATTCCACATGTGCACACTATCCTGGCCCCGTATGTTCCCATTTAATTTCAGAAGACCCAGCCGAAGTACAGGTTCACCGCAAGGGATTGAGCCAACTCCAGATTGCAAATGGAGACATAAGGAACTGCAGATGTTGGAATCTGAAGCAAAATACAGAGTGCTGGTGGAACTCAGTGGAGGGAATGGACAGGCGACATATCAGGTCAGGGCCCTCTTCCGATATTTTTGGCCAGTCTAAAGAAGGGACCCACAGGAAATGTCATCTATCCATTCCCTGCACAGATGCCACCTGCTGAGTTCCTCCAGTACTTAGTTTTTTGTTCTAAACTGCAAGTTCCTGCCAGGGAGTTACACAAGACACTAGGCACTTCAATTTCATCCATTAGAAGTGAATTGGATAAATACACGAAGGAGAAAATACTACATGAAACTGCAGAAAGAATCAGAGACGTTTCTAATCTCATAGAAAAGATCTGGTGAAAGAGTCGGTGCAAACTTGACAGAATAAATGGCCTCTTGCACTGTGATGTTCTATTTTATGAGCCCTAAATTCCCTCGAGGTACTGAAACTTTGCAAGGAACTGCTTCAAGGGCCTGTGATTCTTTGCATGTCTTCCACTGCTTCCCCAAGCCATGATTACTTATCTATCAGCCAAGAAAATGAGCCAAGCAGATTCTTCACCAATGGTGGAGATGATAGTAAACCATCTTTCACCCCACACATACCTCGGCCTACAATACGCACAAATGCACATTAGAATATAATTTACAAATCATTGTCTTCTTCTTGTTTTCATATTCATCAACCATCTCATTCTTCTCTATCCTTGTAAATTCCTTCATTCCTAAAACCCTCCAAGATCCCCAAGTTCAAATCTGGCCTCTTGTGAAATTTCTGTTTTAAATACTTCATCTTTACTGATCATGTCTTCAGATGCTTAAGCCCCAAGTGCTGGAATTCCCTCCCTTAAACCATTCACCACAATTTAGATATTTTTTTAAATATCTGGTTCCTAAATTTATTTTTTGGCTCATTTTCATTTTTTTACAACATGGGATGTCTTAGGATGTTTCACTGTTTAAAAGTGAGATTCAAAGGTATCTTGTTATTTATTAACTAGATTCATTTGTAACTCTAGCCATTCTAATATACAATAAACAATACAGGATCTGCAGATGAAGACCTGCCAATAAAGGAAAAACAAGGAAAGAACAAAAGACACATGAAACAAAATCACTGACAACAACAAGGTAATAACATTTAATCCTTTGAATGGTACACTATTGGTATATCAAATGCACTAACTTAATTGTGTGGGAGGAACTGCAGATGCTGGTTTAAACCAAAGATAGGCACAAGTGCTGGAGTAACTCAGCGGGACAGGCAGCATCTCTGGAGAGAAGGAATGGGTGACGATTCGGATCTATACCCTACTTCCGACTGCGAGTCACTGACTCTCAGTCTGAAGAAGGATCTCGACCCGAAACATCACCCATTCCTTCTCTCCACAGATGCTGCCTGTCCTACAATGTTAACTCACTTTTGCAGACTCTTCCACCATCACTGTCTGCCTTACGAAGCACTATTTTTCAAAATATAATGTCTCTGAATTATAACAGGTGAGAGGTGTTTATATACCTGAGGAGGCCCAATATCGAACCCCATTCCCTTCTATTTCTCCATTCACTAACTCCCCCTCGTAGTAACTGCCATCCTTCATTAGAAACTTTCCGTGACCTGGTATGGACAAATTTACGTTTAAGTACATATACAATATCAATATCATAAAACAATAATGAATTACAATATTTTGTGTCTTACAGAGCCAACGATCAAATGTTAACTATGCACCGTAGGGACAAATCACAGAAAGTTGACTGCAAGCAATGGCAAATCCAAATGTTCTTGTTTGTGAAAGGTTTGTTTGGAAAGCGGAGGGATGAAACAGGAGGGATAAAAAGACAAATATGAAATCCAAAAGCTTTTAACAGGCAATTGGAAACCTAGAGCAGAGCATATGTATCAATTACTTAGACCCTGTCATTAATAGACGTGTAACAAAAAAAATTGAGAAAGAATTTACAATTGTCAGGTGTGGCTCAGTGGTAGCATTTTCACCTTGAAATCAGAAAGGATTGATTTCAAGTCCCACTCTATAGATATGACCAAATGGGTCTAGGTTGGCACTCCAGCCATGCCAAAGAGGTGCTACTGTTTCATAGTGCAGTGCTTTTTATATGACTTTATACTGTTTATAATGGATATAAATGAGGCATGGCAATGCAAGGCACATAAAAGATACAAAGTGCTGGAGTAACTCAGCAGGTCAGTCGGCATCTCTGGAAAACATGAATAGCTGACGTTTCAGGTTGGGACCCTTCTTCAGACCCAGACCCAACGTAAGGAAAATTCATTTAGTAAGTATCACTCAGCCAACAGAAGTAAACAGGTCACTATCATGTTGCTATTTGTGGGAGCCTGCTATGCATATTTAAAGTCTTTCCCTATATTAAGGAAAGAACTTCAGAACTTTGTGTCTGAAGAAGGGTCTCGACTTGAAACGTCACCCATTCCTTCTCTCCAGAGATGCTCCCTGTCCCGCTGAGTTACTTCAGCTTTGTGTGTCTATCTTCAGAACTTTGGGGTGGCATAGTGGCATAGTGGTAGAGTTGCTGCCTTACAGCGTGCTGGGATGGATCCTGAATCTGGGTGCTGTCTGTATATTCTCCCTGTGACCGCATTGGTTTTCTCTGGGTGCTCCGGTTTCATCCCACACACCAAAGACATACACGATTGTAGATTAATTGGCTTCAGTAATTGTAAATTGGCCCGAGTGTGTAGATAGTGCTAATGTGCGGGGGTGATTGCTGGTCAGCACCTGCTCGGTGGGCTGATGGACTTGGCTCCACACTGTATCTCTAAAGTAAACTATGTTGATGACTGCAATGCCTCTGGGACATCCTGAGTACATGAATACAAATCTTTATCTTATAGGACTTAATCTAAGAAATCATCAAAACATGTTAAACCGAAGTAAGCAACACATAGAAAACCTACCATGCTTTTTCCCATCTTTCCATTCTCCCTCATATTTAAAGAAACTGTTTGGATAAGTATACCGACCGAAGCCTGGAAAGACAAAAGTCGTGATTAGCTACAATAGCCACTGTTGTTGCCAGGTGTGCACTCACAGCTCTGCACTTTGTATGCATTTGTCAAGACCATTGCAGACGCAAAATAATTGGAAAATAAACGCTCTAAATTGCAGTTGAAATTTGTAAGCATTTCTCTGATCTCTTTAAAACCAGGGTGTAAAATTAACTGAGAGCTCCTGGGGGTGTGAAGAATTGAAGTTAATTTACGATTGACAATAGTAAATGATGGCTACAGCTCCAAGTCTACCACAGGAACAAACTGCACTTCCAATTCCATAATCCTAATCTGAACAGATCTACCGCTGGGGGTGAGGGCCGAGGGGGGTGAGGGGTGAGGGGCTGGGGGGGGGGGGGGGGGGGAGAGGGGGCAAAGAGGGAGTAAGGGAGTGAAGAAGTAAGATCGCTTCACTACTATAGGTGCTCTAGTCCCTTACATTTATAACAATCTAATTCACTGCAATAGTTAGTAGGTCTACACACATCGATGAGATTACCCAGTGGATCACTGAGTTAAGGCAGTGTAGCTGGCTTCAAAGCCTATTATGTGCTGTTTACTGAAAGATGCAACTTCCCTTCCCTCATTCCTCTGAACAAAGTTTTCCCTCAAAAAAGTTAGGAGTCGCAAAGAAGCCCTGTGTGACAGCTTCCTCCTCAGAGAAAGATGGTACAACACAGAGAGCCGACAAACAATCCTCTTGTTCCCATTATTTGGAAAATGTAGCAAATTGTCACTTTTGAAATCCTGATCAAAGTCAGACAGATGCTAAATTGACTTACATAATAAAGTTATATGAGTCCCTGACCCTAGCCTATCATTCAATATTGCAGCTCATCTTCCACCCTATCTCTACTTTTCCAGTCTGTCTCCAGATCCCTTGTTTTCCTCAGTATCCAATAACATATCAATCCACCCCATCCCCCTGCCTCATTCTCACCTCACACCTTCACCCTCTCACACTCCTCTCGTCTTCTTCTTCTTGGTTTCTTGGTCCTCCAAAATATTCCAAATAGAATTTAAACTGGAGGTGGTGGAGGAAGGACTTAAGCCAGAAAGGGTTTTTGGGAAGAAAGAGCTATCTTAAATTTAGTTGCATCTGGTTGGGTAACTATGGTAGGGTGAAGATTATTCCATGCTTTACTTGTGCGGGAGAAGAACAAATTGCTGTACACATCTGTCTTAGTAGCTGGAATCTCAAATTGGATCGAATGCCCTCGTCTGCACCTAATTGATTGGGTTTGGTGTAAACCATCCTAATTGGTTTGGGTTTGGTGTAGGTTTTGTAATCTAGGTCGAGCTGACCATTTAACATTTTGTAAAAACAGGTCAAACTGTGACCCTCACACCCACACCTACCCCCATGGCCTCACTCACACTGTGTCCCCTCACTCCCTCATCCCCAAACCCACACTCTCACCCCCCACACACTCCCCTCACACTCTCACATCCTCCCCTCACACCCACACCTACCCCCATGGCCTCACTCAGTTTCCCCTCATAGCTTCTTTGAGTATAGGAGCAGGGAGGTTCTACTGCAGTTGTACAGGGTCTTGGTGAGACCACACCTGGAGTATTGCGTACAGTTTTGGTCTCCAAATCTGAGGAAGGACATTATTGCCATAGAGGGAGTGCAGAGAAGGTTCACCAGACTGATTCCTGGGATGTCAGGACTGTCTTATGAAGAAAGACTGGATAGACTTGGTTTATACTCTCTAGAATTTAGGAGATTGAGAGGAGATCTTATAGAAACTTACAAAATTCTTAAGGGGTTGGACAGGCTAGATGCAGGAAGATTGCTCCCGATGTTGGGGGAAGTCCAGGACAAGGGGTCACAGCATAAGGATAAGGGGGAAATCCTTTAAAACCGAGATGAGAAGAACTTTTTTCACACAGAGAGTGGTGAATCTCTGGAACTCTCTGCCACAGAGGGTAGTCGAAGCCAGTTCATTGGCTATATTTAAGAGGGAGTTAGATGTGGCCCTTGTGGCTAAGGGGATCAGGGTGTATGGAGAGAAGGCAGGTACGGGATACTGAGTTGGATGATCAGCCATGATCATATTGAATGGCGGTGCAGGCTGGAAGGGCCGAATGGCCTACTCCTGCACCTATTTTCTATGTTTCTATGTTTCTCCCACTCACCGTCCGCTCACATCCTCACTCCCACACCCTCAAACCCTCCCCTCACACTCAGCCCCTCTCCCTCACGACCCCTTCTCCCCCCATCATCCATTCCCCCCTCTCTCTCTCGTCCACCAGCCTCACCGTCCCGCAGTTGACGCCTCACTCCCCCGACATAGCAGCCGCTGGCCGCCGGCACCGCCATCACATCGCGGCCCTGGCAACAGTAACGCCCGCTCTGATTGGAAGCGTCGCGGTCACCGTTGCTAGGGCGGATTCACCAATCGGGGCCGACACCGTCCGGCGGTCTGGCCACGTGGTCTCAGTGCGGATCGCCGGCGGCTGCTCCACCTGGCGGCCGCGGCGGGCACTGCGTGGACCAGGCTGCACATTGCATGTCTGGAGCCCTCAATATAGGAGAGTGCAGAAAGGACCAGTGCTATCTCTCTCTCCCATAAGATCATGTTCATAAATGATAGGAGTAGAATTAGGCCATTCGGCCCATCGATCACCATTCAATCATGGCTGATCTATCTCTCCTTCCTAACTCTATTCTCCTTCCTTCTCCCCATAACTTCTGACACCCTCTTTACAATAAAGCTCTTCAACTGAACCGTTAACTCTCAAGTCAAGTTAAGTCGTCAATTTTATTTCTATAGCAAGGTATTAACGTGCTACAAACAGTGATACATAGATCAACAATTCATACAGTTACAATTCCACAGATTACACAGAGAGTGGTGAATCTGTGGAATTCTCTGCCACAGAAGGTAGTTGAGGCCACAGTTCATTGGCTATCTTTTAGAGGGAGTTAGATGTGGCCCTTGTGGATAAAGGGATCAGAGGGTATGGAGAGAAGGCAGGGATGGGATACTGAGTTGGATGATCAGTTTAGGATCCATTTTAAAATTATTTTATTTGCTTTTAAATCCCTGAATGGTCTTGCCCCGCCCTACCTATCTGAGCTTCTACACCCTTATACACCCGCCTGCTCTCTCAGGTCAGATAATCAGCTGCTTCTGAGTGGGCCTAAAACTAAGCGGAAGCTCAGAGGGGACCGTGCCTTTGCTGTGTCGGCACCCAAATTATGGAACGATCTGCCTCTCCACATTAAACAGGCCTCTTCTCTGTCTGTTTTTAAATCACTTCTTAAAACCCATCTCTTCTCCGTGGCCTTTGATACCCAGTAAGATGTCGACTTTATTTATTTACTTGATTTAATTTCTTATTTTGTTTGCTTTTATTGCGTGGTTATTATTTTTACTCATGTTTTATGTCTTTTAATTTATTGTTGTATTTCATATGTAATTTTTGCGCCTTATGTGAGTTGTTATGTTATGTTCTGTTATGTTGTCTGTTTATGATGTCTTGTTTATTCTTCTGTACAGCACTTTGGTCAACATTGGTTGTTTTAAAGTGCTTAACAAATAAAGTTGGATTGGATTGGATTGGATCAGCCATGATCATATCGAATGGCGGTGCAGGCTCGAAGGGCCGAATGGCCTACTCCTGCACCTATTTTTTATGTTTCTATAAATACATACATACAGCACTCCCTCAGAGGACCTCAAGAAAGGCTTGCGAATAGAAATAAGGTTTAAGTCTAGACTTAAAAGAGTTGATGGAGGGGGCAGTTCTGATGGGAAGAGGGATGCTGTTCTATAGTCTAGGTGCTACAACCGCAAAAGCGCGGTCGCCCCTGAGCTTATGCCTGGACTCCACTTTACTTATCGGACACCCTTTTCATCCCTAGCGTTTGTCACTTACTCCTTCCATCTATCTGCCCCGTTCCCCGATATATAGTCCACACCTGGAACAGCGGATACAGTCGGTGAGGTTGGAGGATGAGGTTGAACAAATAGGTGCAGCTTTCACACAAAGGAAACATTGTTGTTGGCAAAAGGCGTTCTGTCAACCTCAGATATAGAGTCTTCTGCCAGTTTTGAATTTATTTCCCTGTGGCAAAGCAGTTGGACTAAGGAAGGAGGGTTGGCAACAAGCCTGAGCTATCCTGAATTCTTCAGAAATGAAGCTGTCACCACTGGGAGTGATTTGGAGAAAATTAATGAGACCATTCACAACAATGTGCTCCCTCAGTTTCTATGAACTCTCTCGTTTATTATTTATTCAAATATTGGAAATGGGGATGGCACCTGTGTGACAGAATGAATAAATTGTATTGTATTGTATTGAATGCGAGTACAAGACATCTGATTATATGGTTTACTGCAATACTGTGGTTATATTACTATAGGCTTGTCTCCAGAGACCTCCACTATCAACCAGGAGACATGAACTAGAATTTCATTATGGTAGCTGGGGAATTTAGATTTGTGAATATTAAATAAATCTGGTATGAATAAAAATACAAGTAACAGAAACAGTAGCCTTGAAACTGTCTAATAGTTATTGAAAGAGTGGTTCCATCAGGAAGGAAGTTTAGTCACACTTTCCTTCTCGGGTCTGCTGCGGTTCGGAACTGCCAATATATTGGTTCTTTCTTGACCTTTGAACCGACCTGGCTAACGTGCATTTCTGGGGACAATTAGAACAGCTCAATAATGTAGTCCTTGCAGGATTACTCATATGCAATGGCCTCATTCCCTGTAGAGGTGCAGGAATTAGGAAGAAATCTCCAGGAACTTGGCCAACTCAAATTGGCAACCATGCAAGGAACCAAAATGTCCCAGCGGATGTAATATTTTGTCTGCATTAGAATTGTTTTCTGCTTCTAACTGCATAAACCAGGGTCCAGACCAGGTAAAGTCCTCATCCACACAACGTATCATCGTCTCGGTGCTTACTCCAGCACAGTGTTCCATTCATAATCCTCATCCACCTGACTCTGAGGTTTGTTCTGTACCACTATTTTACAATGATATCCTCCTCACACACTTGTGAACAACTGTGTGAGGCTGCACTGAATATTGTGTTCAAACTGGTCAGATCAATTGGTCGCAGAATTATAGTCAGGCAACCCAGAAGTAGTTGCATGATTAAGAGGTGGAAACAAAGTGGGTTAGTAATTTGCTCAGCTGAAGGCTGAGGAAACCCTTGAGCCCCTTCATCCATGACAACTTTTTAGCCTATCTACAATAGTCTCCTGCCTTCTCCCCATAACCCCTGACACCTCTACAAACCCTCACCACCCTGTCCACAACCCCAAGCATCCGCCACAGCTTGAAGCCTCTTAATGCAGCTCGCACCCACATCCAGGAGTCCCTGCCGTTGTGCTATGGCTGTCCGCGTGGTGGTAACCACCCGGGAAGGGAAGATTGTCATGTCTGGGTGTGTCTGGGTGGTAAATCACAAAACCACAACGTAAGATTACAAGGGAGTGGAAGCAAAATCTGTAAAGCACATGCATGTGCCGTGCAAGGCTGTATTTATGTGTCACTACTAATATGGAAGAGAAGCTTTTCATTGATGCATCAGAATGGTGAATGGTTTCTCAGCCGCTGTTAGTAATTAACCACACGCCGATGCAAGTTTCCCTGTAATCAACTCCAGGCAATCAATTGACAAGCTGGGAACGGGGCAACGACAGTACACCCAGACAGGTCTGCGTTGAACCCAGCTACTCCCCAGGCAAAGCCCGTCGGTTGACCACTTTGTACTACGCTCCCTCGACCCTGATAACCAGCTCTTTGAAATATTTAAACTGCTTTCCAGCTGAGGAAAGTACTTTGCTTCCGCCTCTTGATAATTTTGTTTTGAATTTGTGATCCTTGGGCTTTGGACCTTTCTCCGCATTAAAGAAAGCTCTGCATTTCTGTAGAACTTTAAATCTCCAAATAACCAGCGATGCACTTTTTCAAGTGTACTCACAGTTGGGTTACAGGAATCACTGCAGATGTGTTGTGCAAAGTCTCAGAATCAGCATGTGATAAATAACCAGATAAACTCCCTCTGTACATAACCCGAGCTGCAGTCTATGCCCCACTGCCATGCACTTGCCAACCTTTATGTTCCTTTGCTCATGTTCTCTGTAACTACCCCCATTAATCTATTGACACAAGGGACTGCAGATGCTGTAATCTGAAGCAAAAAGCAAACAGCTGGAGAAACAGCGGCTGAGGCCGCATCGGTGGAGGCAAAGGGGATAGTCAACATTTTAGGTCAACAGGACTGAGGAGGTAGTCAGCATTAAGAGGTGAGGGGGAGAGGTGAGGCAGGGGCTGGCTGGTGGTCGGTGGAACCAGGAACCAGGTTAGAAGGGAGATGATGGGCGGATGGAGCTGGGGTGAAGGGGGGGGGGGGGGGTGGAGAGGATAGGGAAGGGAATGGGACTGGAAGTCAGTGACAGGTGGTTGATAGGTTGAGACAGATAAGGAGGGAGAAATATGGGGATAGATAAAGCCAGAGGGGCAGAATGGGAGAGGGAGAGAGGGAGTTTTGCTGGGAGGTGATGAATGGAAACACGAGAGATGCTGGAATCTGATCAGTAACAATGGTGATGAGTACCTAGATAAGAGAGGGATGATGAGAATATGGAACCAGGTAGGTAAGGGGAATTACAATGGGTGACTGGAGGAGTGGAGGGACAGGAGAGAGTAAGAAGTAGAGGAGCAGAAGACCAGGAGAGGGGAAGAAGAACAGAAAGGAAGAAGAACAGGGAACACAGGAGAGAGAAAGGGGTGGGGCAACAGGAGAGACAAAGGAGCACAGAGTATACGTGAGGGAGGGTTTAAGGTTCTTACCAATTTCTTTCAGAAGAGCAGCATCACAAATTCTGCCTGGGGTTGTTCAAATACAATTATATAAACACTCAATTTTCCAGTTTCCGGGAGCCACATTCCCTTCCCCCGCACTTTCCATCTGCCCATCTTCCGTGCCCTAACCATTTCCTTACATCACATTCCTTACATCTCACGTTCCAGCATCTGCAGCCTCTCTCTGGTATTTACAGCCCTCCCTCTGCCTGGCTCATCTTCCTGGTTACACCCATCTATCCCTTGTCAGTCCATGCCTCACCTAGGGTTGCCAACTTTCTCACCCCCAAATAAGGGACAAATGGTGAAAATAAGGGAGAAATTCACTACGGCAATTCATTGACCGACTCGGCCGTGGCTGGGTGAATGATGAGTTGGCCCGGGTGCTGGACTGCACACAAAGCCCAGTCGGCGGACCAGCTGAGGAGTTTTGGCCCAGGCCGCGCGACGTTGCGCACAAAGTCCGGCGCCCAATCCAACTCAGGAACCGATGATCAGCCATGACAAGGAGGGGTGGTGGTGTCGGCAGTAAGCGAAGGTCCGAAGGTCGGGCAGCTGGCCGGGCTGCCGACCGGCGTGGCCACGGGCGAGGCACTGCTGCTGCACTCCATGGGCTGCACTACGTCAGGACGGATGAGGCACGGCAAGACGTGGCGCTCCGACCCGATAGTCCCCGCGACCCGAATAGTACCAGTCAAATACGGGTCAAGGGTGGTCCCATATCGGACGAACCAATTTAGCCCAATACAAGGGATGTCCCGGCTCATACCCCTCCCTCTCACATCATTATACCGGCTACCGACTACCCTCCACATTCTCAGTCCCGATGCAGGCTCTCCACCCAATATATCGACCATTCCGTTTGCTGCCTGATCTGCTGAGTTCCTCCAGCATTTTGTTTGTAATTAATCTGTTGTGTGGATGGCCTTATTCCCATGGATCACTAATCGGAGATATTCCCTTCATCCCACCCCTCCCTCCCACACCCTCTTTGCAATTTAAAACTAAAAACCAAATTGTTTTCACATTTTTATTCCTTTTTCTGATGAAGTGCTGCCCAGTCCATCATCGGCTCTGACCTCCCTGCCATCGAGGGGATCTATCGCAGTCGCTGCCTCAAAAAGGCTGGCAGCATCATCAAGGACCCATTCCATCCTGGCCACTCACTCATCTCTCCGCTGCCTTCAGGTAGAAGGTACAGGAGCCTGAAATCTGCAACATCCAGGATCAGGAACAGCTTCTTCCTCACAGCCATCAGACTATTAAACTCAACTCAAACAAAAATCTGAACTTTAATAACCTATTGCACTTTATCTGCTTATTTATGTGTGTAGATATATATATATTCATAGAAACATAGAAATTAGGTGCAGGAGTAGGCCATTCGGCCCTTCCAGCCTGCACCGCCATTCAATATGATCATGGCTGATCTTCCAACTCAGTATCTGCACCTATTCAATGGTATATGGACACACTGATATGTTCTGTATTTATTTATGCCTACAATATTCTGTTGTGCTGAAGCAAAGCAAGAATTTCATTGTCCTATCTGGGACACATGACAATAAACTCTCTTGAATCTTGAATTTTGAAGTGCTGTTGATGAACCTGAAACTGCAGGTTAAACCCCCTGTCTGAAGAAGGATTTGGACCCCATTCCTTCTCTCCAGAGTTGCTGCCTGTCCCACTGTCGCCAGCTTTTTGTGTCTATCTTCGGTTAAACCCCGAACACTGGTGTCAGTGGCCAAGAGACCAAAAGTACACTGGCTCTACGGTTGTATGCTGAGGTCAGAGGGCTGGAGATAAGCATCTACTGGACGTATGCGGTTTATCTTCCTGCAGGATGCTGGCAACTATTTAATTATTGCTGTGCATACCAATGAAAGATGAACCACACACTTTGCTGAAAAAAACTCTTTGCCGTGCCTTTATAATTGGAGTCTTCTATCTCTCTCAGCTGGTTGTGGGGCTGCTTGTTCTTGGCTCCTCCAGCTCTGCTTCTCTGATCCAGTTCCAGTTGCTCCTTGCTCCCAGCCCTCGCTGCGGGGCGCAGGCTATCTCGTGGTGAAGTGAAGGTAAACTCAAGTTCTCATTTCCTGAGAAACTCCACTCTCTCCTCCTCTCAGGCAGCCAGTGTTTCCGTGGAGTTTCTGTTTGAAAAACAGACACGATAAGCTCTTACTTTTTCAACTAGTACATGCAGTCACTGCAGTACCTTTGTAATGTGACATTACTTCATTTTGCAGCCCGTCCCAGTGTTGTATGTGACCCAACATTGCTCAGTTCAGTTTAGTCTATTGTCATGTGTACCGAGGTACAGTGAAAAGCTTTTGTTGCATGTGAACCAGTCAGCGGAAAGACAATACAGGATTACAATCGAGCCATTTAAACAGTCATCAGTGGCGTGAATGCATTGTACATAGAAGGTATTTATTTGATGGTATAATGGCTGAATAGAGACATGTACTGATTGTATTGTATTACTGAATATATACAGCCCTAATAAAGGAGTTGCCCCGATATCCCTCCTCACCATGGACAAGCATGGACAGAGGGCATCACAACCTCACTCTCTTTATGTCCTCTTTGCTCTAGGGTCTTGGCTCTCCACTTTCCACAATGAGTGGTAGGTTAGGGATGGGAAGCAAGAACTATTGGTGAACCCGGGTCGCTTGCAGCCAAGGGGAGGTTGGGGTCAGTCACGGCTCCTCCTGTCCAGGATCCCGGCCACTGGGGTAGGAACCAGGCTGTCAAGGTCGCTGGGATCGTATCTGACGCTGAAGCTGGTGTGGACATGATAAAAAAGTGGTAGAGGGACCAACCCTAATGGGGGCAATACCATTGCAACGTTATGCTGGTGTCCTTAACAAAAATGAAATTAAAATGAGGCAATAATTAACTACACTAGAAACCTCTGAAACTATTGGAATCTAACCAGAAACTCCAATGCCCATAAGTAATCCATCTTAGGCCCCCTTCGATCAATGCTGATCACGGGTGTCTCCAGGGTGCTATTCCCTATATGGAGGATGCCTGTGAGTGACTTTGTTTAACGTGGGGAGACTGGTGCACAGCCAGCGTACACACAGTCCTTTACAGATCTGGGTCAGGATCCAGTGGCATGGAGTCCAAGACAACTGGAGACGCTTTTCTGCTGCAGCCTTCGTCCGCCTTCCCAGCCGTTGTGACGCTCCACTAAAGTCACCCATCGTCCTCCGCCTGTTCCACCGTTGAGGTCTTGGTTGGATTGCACTTTGTCAGAGACCTCCCCCTCGACCTTACCGCCATGGGTGGCCCTTCCAGGAGCGTAGCTCCAGACGGCATCACTCTCAGGATCTCAGGTCCACACAAGCTTCTCCACCACGACGAGGTGACAATTCACAGAGGAGATAAGTAATCCAGGGATGTGGTAAATACTGCACTCAAACACTGACTGGATGAAAGTTCAGCTGCAAGCATTAAACAAGCCATTTGACACCAGAAATCAGTCTAACTATGTTTATGCAACACGGGGGTCGATACAAACAGGCTCTGGTGACTTTTAATAGGTGCTCATTCTGCTTTGAACCTTGGTTTCCCAATTGTGCGAAATTGTCCTGAAGTCACCAAAAATTAATATTCAAATTACAGCTACAGGAATCAATCAATCAAGCACTTTATTCATCCCCGAGGGGCAATTTAAAAGGGCGCATTACAGTAGCTTTTTAAAAAAAAAGAAAGGGACACAATCAACGAAGAGACAAACATTCAAAGCTACTCTCTGCACCGACCGGTCGACCGCACGAGCAGTGACCCGGCAAGGATTGGGTTGTCAGCAGCAATACAATAATAAAGAACACACAAAATGTAACACAAACATCCACCACAGCATTCATCACTGTGGTGGAAGGCACAAAAATTTGGCCAGTCCTCCTCCATTTCCCCCCCGTGGACAGGACCAGAGTCCAAAGTCAGTCCAGGATCGGCAAAGTCAGTCCAGGATCGGAAGAGGATGGGAGAACGTTCACAGTTAGAAAAAAAACTGCAGAGGAAAAGACTTTTTGAGCCGCTGTCAGTTTAACGGAGTTTGTTTTCAATTGGCCAAGATGGAGCACTGAGGAAAGACATGTCTGCTGGCCAGTGGCATGTCTGCAAGGGCGAGGTGATTGGAGTTTGTGTGATGAACGGGAGTCCAGGTTTATGGGGAGAAGGCAGAAAAATGGGATTAGGAGGCGGAGATCAGCCATGATTGAATGGCGGAGTGGACTCAATGGGCCGAATGGCCTAATTCTACTCCTATAACTTGTGAACTATGACACCTCAAGGCGTTCATTAACACGCAGTGACCAGCCAGACTGAATGAATGATCCACGTATAAACCAAATCATGATCAACTTACGAAATGCTTTAAGAAGAATTTACTCAATTATGGGCTATTAATGGGAAAAAAGCTTATACTTAAATTCTGGAAAAATGCGCCCACACCAACAATAAAAATGTGGATATCAGATATGTTTGAAACACTACATCTGGAAGAGATGAGATTCCTCTTAGCAGGCAAAGCAGACCAATTCCAAAAGACGTGGTGTACGTTTTTGGAACTATTACAAACATGAGGTGCAATAGTAATTTAATAAATAAATAAATAAATAAATGGTATCAGGATCTGGCAACAAATACAACAACAAAAACAGACTTGGTTGGGAGTTCCCTTTCTGCGGAGTTTAATGTTATAATAGAGCGATTGTTTCTCCTCTCTTTTTCCTTCTTTTCTAGGGTATACTTTCTTTCTTTCTTTACTTCCTTCTCTAACTTCTTTTCTAAGGGGCTTTCTTTTCTCAACACTCTCTTGCACCTTCACGACTCTTGCGCACTTTCCTTACTTTCTTTACTTCTATCTTTTTCTTAAAGCTTAAAAAATGAAGCAGTACAAAAAAATGTATTAAGACATATGTGTTGTGTATTATTGTAACTTACCGCACTTCTAATAAAAATAAAATAATTTTTTTTTTTTTTAAACTTACGAAATGCAAACCATAGTCCACCGCACTTAGCACAGAAATCATTCTTGAGACAATGTCATTGGTAGAAAGGCAGCAGTTACTCCCCACCCCTTGTCTTTTATGCATGGGCCCTTTAATATCACTGTTGACTGACTCGGGTAGCACTATCATCAAACATGCTTTATTGAAGACAATAAACTTTCCACAGCAATGACTGGTACGACAGTGTATGAGACGTCATGTCACAAGCTACAGCCAGTTCTCATATGTGCGTTCTCACTCACATACACAGCACTACTTCCCTTAACAAAAAACAATAAGCTCTACAAACTAACAACTAACACATTATTTATTTACAATGAAATATTTACAAATGTTACATAAAGGATAGGAGGGGTATTGAAAGGATATGGGCCAAACGCGGGAAAATGCGACTAGTTTCGATGAGTCATCTTGGTTGGCATGGATGAGTTAGCATGGAAGGCCCTGATTCCCTGCTGTATGACAGTATGATTGTAAATTACACACAAAATTATAAATTGAACCAAACGTTAGGGTAGAGCCACTGCCCCACAGAGCCAGAGACCCGGGTTTGATTCAGATTTCAGGTACTGTCTGAGAGTGGAGTTTGTACGTTCTCCCTGTTACCACTTGAGTTTCCACTGGGTGCTGCAATTTCCTCCCACATCAAAGATGTGTGGGGTTGAAGGTTAATTGGCCGCTGTGAATTGCCCCTGATGTGTAGGGAGAGGGATAACAAAGAACTAGTGTGAATGGGTGATCGAAGAATGGAGTGGACTCAGTGGGCCAAAGGGCTTTAAACACCTTCACTGAATGCCTTGGACTTCTTGACGAAAAATTGGGCTGAATCTAACATCACTGAAGGATCCACTCCAACTCCTGACAATTCCATTGAATCACATCCCCAGCTAGTATTCGTATGGATCTGATCTCATATCCTGAAATACAACAGAGATTGCTGAAAATACTTAGCAGGTACCTCAGCGACAGCGATGGCAGAGTTGATACTTCACAACTCCTGTGACCAGGGTTCAATCCTGACTCTCCCTCCACAGGGTGGAGTTTGCAAATGCTCGATGTCTGCATGGTTTATCTGGGTGCTCTGCTCTCCTCCCATGTTCCAAAGGTGTGAATTGCCCCCAGTGTATTGTGACAGGTAGAAACAGGAAGAGGAGCAAATTGAGAGGAAAATTGAGATCATACAATGGGATTAGCGCAGTATTAGTGTTGATCGTTGTCATGGACTTGGGCCGCAAGGCCTGTTCCCCTGCTCAATGAACTCTAGGTCTGGCAGCATCTGTGAACAGAGAAGCAGAGCTAAAATTTCAGATCAATGACCTTCCATCAGAACCGGCCCAGTTCAGATTTCCAGCATCTATTGCTGTTTACTTTTCAGTTACACATCCTGTTTTGTAGTTGTTAGCCTCAACATAATTGTCTCTTCTGAATTTCTGGCCTCGTGGGATAAAAGCCAACAAACTATTAGTTCTGTTGATCGCTTCTTGTGTACTAAGGTTTCATGATTAGCGTTGGTGGTAGTTTGGCAGTTGTAAGACCAAACTACCATCTACAGGATTGAAATATCACCAAAGCACCATTCAAATCTAGATCCTGTATTGTGAGGTTCACAGAACAGGGAGAAAGTTTCAGAGGCTTCGAGGATCACTTTTCAATCCTCTCCAATTACAGGGCTGGTGCCGATAATTGGGGAATTAACATTGTACCATTGTTTGCAAAGGGACAAAGGGATAAACTGATCAATTTCAGAAGTGAGCAAATTATTGGAATCCATTCCAAGAGACAGTATAAATTTCATTGACAAAGATGCAGTATTATCAAGGACAGTCAGCATGGATTTATTAAAGGGTGGGGGAGAATCACATCTGACTAACACAACTGTACTTTTTAAGGAAATAAAAAGATGTCACAGACACGAAATGCTAGTCACTCCGCAGGTCAGGCAGCATTCCTGGAGAAATGAAATGGGTGACGATTCAGGATGGAACCCTTCTTCAGACTGATTTTCAGATTTTAAAAAATGTTTTTGATGTAGATGACATGGATTTCAACAGACATTTGACAGGGTGCCAATGACACGCTGATTAAAACATACGAACAATGGCCAATGGACCCAAAATTGTTTCAGTGTCAGGAGCAGAGGTTAAAGATTGACAGGTGTTCTTGGAATGGAGTTCCACAAGGATCGGTACTCCGTGCTCTATCTTTTGCTATTTGTTGTCTATGTTGATGATTATTGTCTTTGTTGAAGGCATTTTGCTATGGGGCAAATGACCCACTTGGTCAGCATGGACAAGGTGGGCTGAAGGGCCTGTTTCCGCGCTAGTTCTGTGTAGGAAGGAACTGCAGATGCTGGTTTAAACCAAAGATAGACACATCGGTTGGAAGCTGCATACTAAATCTCGTTGCACTGATGTGCAATGACAATAAAATATATTATTATTATTATTATTATTATTATTATTATTATAATAATAACCAACTTTAGATATATTAGAAATAATTTAACTATTGATTCAGCCAAACTATACTTTAATGCAATGATTGTGCCATACATGACCTACTGTATAACAACTTGGTCACTGGCATGTAAGTCCACACTAAAGCCTGTTGAAATTGCTTATAAACAAGCCCTAAAAACTCTTGACAAAAAGCCCAGAATGTACCATCACTGTAGCATCCTGAAGAAATTTGATCTGCTGAGCTGGGAAAACGTAATAAAATATTCGGACTCGATTTTGGTTTACAAAATCTTCCGTGGACTAGCCCCACCTCCGTTAATTTCGTTCAGACCGAAAGGTCTGAATGACAATAAACGAATCTAATCTAATCTAATCTAAAGGACTTCATAAAGAAAAACACAAATCGGTCGACAAGAGCAGCCTCCAGGGGTGATTGTATAGTCCCGTTTAGGAAAAGTGTCTTTGGGCAGTCAGTATTTTCATATCGAGCGTCGCAGACCTGGAACGCGATACCATGCGTCATACGGGATCTGCCAACCCTTACCTCATTTACCAAACATCTAAAAATATGGTTACTGCAAAATCAAAATTGCAATCATAATCTACATTAAAAATAACCTATGGTACTCTTTAATTGCTATTTTTTTACTTTATTGTTTGTTTTGTTTTTGTTTTTGTCTTTTGTTTTTACCTTATTTGGGATGTGTTTACCTTGTGTTGGGACGAAAGATGGAAATTAGCTACTGGCTACAATCTTGCATATTACATGCAAATGTTTATTAATATGCACTGTCCCTAATAAAAATCAATTCAATTAAAATGCTGGAGTAACAGCGGGACAGGCAGCGTCTGTGGAGAGAAGGAATGGGTGACATTTCGGGTCGAGACTTCTTTCTCTCCCATAGATGCTGCCTGACCCGCTCTTCCTCCCAGTATCTTTGGTTCCTCCAGCAGGTTTGTGTCCTGTGTCCAACTTCCAGGCAGCAGGTCGGCCGATCCCCGCACCATCGATACCCGTTGCCGAGCGATCGATGCGAGCGGGCAGCATCTGGCGGCGCCTGTGCGGGCGCGGGAGCGAGGCGGCAGTGACGTGTTCAGTCGGGAGCGGAGGCCGCGGCGGGCGGGTGGGCGAGCGAGCGCTAAACTCAGGTAAGAGAAGGGCTGGCGGCGCGGCCCGGCCTGGAGAAAGGCTCAGGCGGACGACACGATCGACAAACACCTAACCCTAGTGGAAGCGCTTCCCTTCGCCTCCCTCCCCTTTCGTCCGCCGCCGCGCTCCCGTCGCCTCAGGGAAGCACCACGGCCTTTGCCGGAGTGGAGATTGCCGGCGAGGACGCGGAGCACGCTGGGAATTGTAGTTCGTGCATCAGCGGACTGTGGGCATCGCCGTGTATGACGTCACCGCCGAACTCCAACTCCCAGCGGGCAGCGAGGCGCCCGCCGACCCAGCGATCAATTGCCTCCAACATCAGCCTCAACGTCATTGAGTTTTAGCGTTGTAACTTTTACAGCTGTGGTTTTCAGATTTAGACTTGGTTATTCCTGTTGAAATGCCATTACCAAGGCCATGCCATGGGGAAGTGAGTGCTGGGTAGTGCATTGTGGCGATGTAGTTCCTGTATGTAGAAATACTCATGAAGCCGTGTGGGATCCAACTATAGTGTCCACAATGCGCTGTCGACCCAGGGTTTGGACGGGTGCTGCCCTACCCGTGGGCTGTCAGTCGAACCACATGTTTCCAGTTTGTGATTCAATAGACATCATCTTAATAAACTTTCATCTTTGGAAGTAAAGGCCGCAGACCAAGTTATCTATATGCCAGCAAGAGTTGTTTCCTTTCTTGGGCTTCGCTTCACAGAAGGCAGTTCTGTTGTAGCGTTGGCATTTAAAGGTGAAACCTATTTAATTTGAAACTATATATTGTAGTTAGCCTCCATGCAAGGTGATCGTATCGATCTTGTGCCTAAGATCACGGAAAACTATTGACAAGTGAAGTGTAAGCCACAATCCTATGATATCAGCCATATTTTCGGTTAATTTCGGAGTTTATGTGACAATATAGCCAATTGAGGGTTAATTTATATGAATTGGTTTGTTGAAGAAGTTAGCAATCCTCACTTTGTTTCCTGTCATCTGTATATATATGCAATCATGTATTGCACTCTTTTCATATTATTTGGTATAAAACTGTAGTGTGTGGCCTGATACATTTGTTGGTGACGTCAGGAACTTGTGGCAGCAAGATAATCTGCAGATTCTTGACACATGTTACATTTTGCTGATAGTCATTGTGAGAACAGAGAAACAAAAGTGGCCCCACAACCTGTTTTGTCATTCAGACGGTTCATGGTTGTACTGCACTTGTATTCTACAAACCTCAGTCTGAACTGTCCACTGTTTGACATTCCATCCTCGTCAGGGTTTCCCGAGATAGCTTACACATAACTTTCAATTTCTAATCTAACATAATTTAAATTTCCAATCAATAATCCAGAATATATAGTTATCTCTCAGTAAATTTAGATTACTATCTAAATGGAGTCAAGTTGGGAAAAGGGGAAGTACAACGGGATCTGGGGGTCCTTGTACATCAGTCTATGAAAGTAAGCATGCAGATACAGCAGGCAGTGAAGAAAGCGAATGGCATGTTTGCCTTTATAACAAGAGGAATTGAATAGAGGAGCAAAGAAGTCCTCCTGCAGTTGTACAGAGCTCTAGTGAGACCACACCTGGAGTATTGTGTGCTGTTTTGGTCTCCTAATTTGAGGAAGGACATTCTTGCTATTGAGGGAGTGCAGCGTAGGTTTATAAGGTTAATTCCCGGGATGGCGGGACTGTCATATGCTGAGAGAATGGAGCAGCTGGGCTTGTACACTCTGGAGTGTAGAAGGATGAGAGGGTATCTCATTGAAACATATAAGATTGTTAAGGGCTTCGACCCGCTAGAGGCAGGAAACATGTTCCCGATGGGGGAGTCCAGAACCAGGGGCCACAGTTTAAGAATAAGGAGTAAGCCATTTAGAACGGAGACGAGAAAACACTTTTTCTCACAGAGAGTGGTGAGTCTGTGGAATTCTCTGCCTCGGAGGGCGGTGGAGGCAGGTTCTCTGGATGCTTTCAAGAGAGAGCTAGATAGGGCTCTTAAAAATAACGGAGTCAGGGGATGTGGGGAGAAGGCAGGAACGGGATACTGATTGGGGATGATCACATTGAATGGCGATGCTGGCTCGAAGGGCCAAATGGCCTACTCCTGCACCTATTGTCTATCGTCTAAATTTATATTCAATAGGGTTTTGTGGATTTGGTACTGCAAAGATTAGATATTGTAAAATACTGTTGGAAAACACGAAACAATTTGGGCAATTAGTCAGTACCTCATCTATTTTAGCAATGTCAATACCAGAGAATACCTCGCTGAATCACAGTCTGTGCTGAGTTAGTTGATCGCAGCCAAAATAACAATTAAGACTAAAAGTGTCTTAAGTCTGAGAGTTGTCAATTGTTGATTTATGTTGGAATCATACCTCAGCAAGAGCTAACTGCTTCAGCTGAGGGAGGGAAAAATGAAAAAAATTATCACAGTATCAATTAATGAAATTTGTATTGAGAATTTTCAAATTATCAGAAATCTTTTTCCCCTGCAGAACTAGTAGGTTCTTTTAATAGCTTTGAGTGGTGAGCAAGTTGAAGCAATCTGGACAGTTGACAGAACTGATATTTTAAGTGTATAGTTCAGTATTTAAATCCTTAAAAGCATTATTGGATTTCAGATGTAATGGCATTTTGTAGTGAAGCCCTGGTGTGCTAACAACACAATTTGCATCATGCATTTTAGTTAATTGAAGACAGGTTTTGAAAGAGAGTTTCAGGAGTTTTGTTCTTTACAGTGTAAATTATAGCAAAATTGTATGCTCTAGTTATCTGATTGTATCACTAAACTTTTTTTGTTAATTAGACAGATACTTAAGATCAAATAATCCAGAACAGGATATGTTTCCATGTAATCATATAAAAGTAGAGAGGTGTAGACACAAAGAACTGCAGGTGCTTGTTTACAAAAAAAGAGACAAACTGCTGGAGTAAAGAGTCTTCAGGCATGAGAGACCTTTAATTATCCTGTAGTTGTTTTGAAAAAGAGCAAATGAATAATTTGGAATAATTCTTCCACTGTTCTACTCAATAAATCCCATAGCAGACTTGCTCGTCATATGCCACTTCCTTCATATTAGGCATTGTACACAAACGTAGATTCACTCAGTGACAGTTTAACTGAACACTTACACTCGGTCTGCCGAGACCCACGGGATCTCCTGGTTGCTAACCATTTCAACTCCTTCCCATTCCCACACTGACCTTTCTGTTCATTGCCAGAATGGGGCCACACACAAATTGGAGGAACATCACCTCGTATTTCACTTGGGTAGCTTACAACCAAGTGTTATGAATGTTGAATTTTCTCATTTTAAGTAACTTCTACCAACACTCCCATTCCCTCCTCTCTTGCCCAATTTCTCCACCTAGTCAATTAACCAGTTCCATAGTTCACCACATTGTATCCTTCTTTAGATCACACTTCCCTAGCTAACAATTGGCCTTCCAGGGCACCGCCCTGCCTGAGGTAATTTGTTGTTAGCCCTGATTCATTCCGGGCTTTTCTCATCTCTTCCCACCCCCTACTTTCACTCAGAAGAAGGGTCCCGACCCGAACACCTATCCTCTTTCTTTAGAAATGTTACCAGACCCCCTGAGTTATTCCAGCGCTTTATATCTATCTTTAGTATTTGCAGTTCTTTGTTTGAACTTAGCCTTCATAACAAGAGCGGTTGAGTATAGGAGCAAAGAGGTCCTTCTGCAGTTCTAGGGCCCTAGTGAGACCACGTCTGGAGTATTGTGTGCAGTGTGCAAATTTGAGGAAGGACATTCTTGCTATTGAGGGAGTGCAGCGTAGGTTCACCAGGTTAATTCCCGGGATGGCAGGACTGTCATATGCTGATAGAATGGAGCGGCTGGGCTTGTATACTCTGGAATTTAGAAGGATGAGAGGAGATCTTATTGAAACATATAAGATTATTAAGGGATTGAACATGCTAGAGGCAGGAAACATGTTCCTGATGTTGGGGGAGTCCAGAACCAGGGGCCACAGTTTAAGAATAAGGGGTAGGCCATTTAGAATGGAGATGAGGAAAAACTTTTTCACCCAGAGAGTTGTGAATCTGTGGAATTCTCTGCCTCAGAAGGCAGTGGAGGCCAATTCTCTGGATGCTTTCAAGAGAGAGTTAGATATAGCTTTTAAAAATAGCAGAGTCCGGGGATATGGTGAGAAGGCAGGAATAGGGTACTGAATGTGGATGATCAGCCATGATCACTGTGAGTGGCAGTGCTGGCTCGAAGGGCCGAATGGCCTACTCCTGTACCTATTGTCTATTGTTTCCATGTTGCTGCACTACTTAGATTGGGCTGTGTTTCTGACTGTTTTGTTGGGAAAGGTGAGAATATTCTAACAGTTCATATAAGAATATATTTGCTTTATTTACTTACCTATAAACTGCTAAAATGGGAAATATTTGCTTTCAAGATTGAATTGAACTTGACCTGACAACCTTGAGTGGAAGCTGTCATTGTCAAGGCAGCTCATGAATGGGAATTGGTGTGAGGCAGACACAGAAAGTGGGAGGCACAGATTGATTCAAGATAAGGAATTTAGGAAGGTGCAGAGAGTTTATTATGGGTAACTTCTCATTGCCTTGAATGATAGTGGATCTTTTTTTCTAATCGCCGTGGTGTAACGATGGAATACCATCGAGTGAGTGATTATCACTGCATTATATTCTGTAGGCAGGGAATTCATTGTCATCTGCTGTTTTCTCAATCAGTGACATGGTTGCTGTCAGCTATGCAATATTAATGTATAAATTAATCATGAATGACAGAAACAAAATCAATGGGATCACTGCCATTTTCTCTCACAGCTAATTTTTCATCTGCAGTTTTATCAGGCTTGTAGATCAACTAGTACTCCTGTTGCCCCTGCAGGCTCCTTTCTCATTAGGAGTTCCGGGGTAGTTGCTGTTCTCCTGCTTGGGGGCCTGGACAACACATTGGTGCAGAATTTGGTATTGCTGCCTTGCAGCTCCAAGGACCTATGGCCTTGGTGCTGTTTGTATGATGATTGTTACACAGACTAGACGTCCCACCATTGACTCAATTTACACATCATGCTGCCTCGGAAAAGCAGCTAACATAATCAAAGACTTGGTGGCCAAAAGTGCTGGAGAAACTCAGCGGGTGAGGCAGCATCTATGGAGCGAAGGAAATAGGCAACGTTTCGGGCTGAAACCCTTCTTCAGACCGTTTCGGCCCAAAACGTCGCCTATTTCCTTCGCTCCGTAGATACTGCCTCACCTGCTGAGTTTCTCCAGCACTTTTGTCTACCTTCGATTTTCCAGCATCTGCAGTTCCTTCTTAATCAAAGACTTGTCCCACCCCGGTCATTCCTCCTTCTCCCTGCTCCCATCCAGCAGGTATGAAAGTGTGCAACACCAGGCTCCGAAATAGCTTCTTCCCCTCTATTATCAGGCTTCCAAATGATCCTTCCATATGCTAGGTCTACACCATTGAAGACATTGGACTTTCTGTAAGGAACTGATGTGCAAAAATGCTGAGAACTAGTCAAAGTCAGTCACATTTATTCGTCTATATTCTATACTCTGTATTTTCCCCTTGTTCTATTGTACTTGAGTTTGAACATTGTATCTATATATGGTATATCTAATCTGTTTGGATGGATAGCATGCAAAACAAAGTTCTTCACTACACCTCGATACATGTGACAATAATAAACCTAAATCTTATATCTTTAACCTCGTATGGTTCTGCCAGTGTTTCTGCTTCTTCCCAAATCCAAAGATGGGCATGCAAATAAATGTTCCACTGTAAATTATCCCTTGGCTTAAGTAAGTGACAAAGGACTCAAACTGATGAAAATGTGAGAGAGCAACAGGGAAGTAAGGAATGGGGCTGATGAGATGGCTTGCTGTGATGGCTCGCATGGTCTCATTTTGTATCACAGTAAATAATAATCAATCTTTCACTTAATTGCAATACTCACTCATTCTCATTTGAGAAATCTGAATCATATACATAGGCAATAGACAATAGGTGCAGGAGTAGGCCATTCGGCCCTTCGAGCCAGCACCGCCATCCAACAATAACCACAATAAATGCTGTGCAATATGTTTCGTGCCTATGACTTTTAAAATGCTTAGCATTATTGATGGAGGTGCTGCCCTCCGTTACCATGAATAATGGAGTGTGTCTAATATTTTCGAGTGGTGGTGGGGGACACCAATGATCAAGATATCATTAAATGGTTACATAAACCTGACTTGAACTTAACCTGACTTAAGAAATTGGTGAATCTATAGTTGATTTAATTGCTGAACGAGGGGAAGATTGTCAAGGTGCCTTGCCTTAAAGCATGCAGCTACAGTGGGCTACATCTTACAGCCTCCTCTCCCATAATTTAATCTCCCCCATCCACTCCATACCTATACTTGTCCAGGTGTAAAGGGAGATCTCGCTGATCTGAAACATCCAAGATTCCAGTGGTGTTACCCGAAGTTTGCCTGAATGCAGTAGGACACCCAGTGGCATGTGAGGAGTACAGTACTGCATCACATACTACAGATTTGTTATAATGCCCTTGGAGATGGAGTGTGAATACACACATACGTGCCACATTGTTGTAGCTTTCAAAACAAGAAGAATTTGTGTTCGCATCTCTGCAGTTGTATGGAAAGTGCTAAACGATGATGATGATGTCAGAAGAGTGACCGGGGAGTAATGAAGAGAATGATACCTTGTACATAAGAGTTGTTATTTAGATATTGGCTTATTACTGCCATGTATACTGAGATACAGTGAAAGGTTTGTTTTGCATGCTATCCAGGCAGATTATACCATATATGAGTACGATAGGTGGCGCAGAAAGAGAAATGAAATAATGCACAATATAGTGCTGCAGCTACAGACAATGCGTAGATAAACAAAAAGTGCAAGGGCTGCAATGAGATAGATTGGAAGAAGGGGGAATTCTTAGCATGGTAGAGATCCATTCAAGCTCCTGATAATAGCAGTGAAGAAGATGTTCTTGAATCTGGTGGTTTATGCTTTCCTATCTTATCCTGATGGGAAGACAGAATGACTAGGGTAAATGGTCTTTGATTACATTGGCTGCTTTTCTAAGGCTGTGTGAAGTGTAGATAGAGTGGGTGGTGGGGAGGCTGGGCTGCGTTGACAATTCTCTGTAATTTTTTGCATTCATGCATAGAGCGGTTGCCATACCATGCTGTGGTGTATCCCATTAGGATGCTTTCTATAATCTGATGAAGTAGAGATGTTGTTGTGCTCTCTTGGCTGTAATGTCAATGCGATTGGATCAGGGCAAATTGTTGGTGATATTTGCATCTGTGGAACTTCAAGCTCTGGAGCATCTCCACATCAACACCATTGATACAGACTGGGGTGTTCACTCCACCTCGCCTCCTGAAGTCAATGGCCAGCTCCTACAATTTGATGAAATGAAGGGAGAAGTTATTATCTTAATACCCAATGCTAAGCTCCCTATCCTCTTCCTACTGCCATATTGTCACTGAGATCTAGCCCACAATAACAGTATCATGTAAGAATCTGTAAATGGAGTTAGCGGAATTTAGCCGCTCAATCATGAGTGCATAGGGAATATAATGAGGAGCTGAGAATGCAATCTTGTGGGGCAATGGTGTCTAATTTTCCCTATCACTCCAGCATAGTTAACAGAGTATATGGCCCTATGACAGCATGATGTTGTGAGAGGTTTCACGCAAATACGGTAAACTCGTGTTTAAATGGATCCCTGTATAGCGGATTTCTTCAGGCAGCTGCCACTAGACCCGCATGATCACTGTGAGGCTCCCTCCCCTCTCACCAGCTGCTGATTCTTTGGTTAGCCATCACTTTATCCACTTGAGCACTTCCCCTCTGGCCCGCTGCTTCCTCCTCCTCCTCCTCCTGTCACTTTGACCACTCAGCCTATTTTCCCCCACCCCACCCCGCCCCACCTCCTCCGCTGCCTCCTCTTTGTTGTTCCTCTGTGTTTTCTTTCTTCCAATGGGTGGGTCTGTTTGAAGTAAAACTAGATAATTTGTTGGAGTTTAACTGATTTTTGTCAGCCACTTCTACACTATATTTAGATTAATTTTGAAATTATTTATATCCAGTTCCCAAATATGATGGAGAACTGTTACAGAAATCTAGATTTGTAAATGAACTGATTTTAATAGAGGAATCTTGCATTGTTTCACTCATGAACTTCATACACAATAGCAAAATATGTATGAACTTTGCAGATGACTTTGCAACATTTAAGAAATATTTAGACAGGTACATGGATAGGATAGGTTTAGAGAGATATGGACCAAACACAGGCTGGTGGGACTAGTGTAGATGGGACATGTTGGTTGGCGTGGGCATGTTGGGCTGAAGGGCCTGCTTCAATGCTGTATGACTGACTCTGTATGACTTTGAGTTCTGTGATCGAATGTTATAGTTAAGCTCCATTTGGACAAATTATAACTCTTATTAACAATTTACTCCTCATCAAACAAATGAGAAGGGGATCATTATTCACGACTGAGCTTGCCATTGTGGTAAAATTTCACTAAGCAGCATTACTTCTGGCAGCCGAGAGTGTCTGAATAATTAAGAGGAGTTTAAAGGTCCTGGATTAAAACTCAGGATTGCGGAATAGTTGAGAAATATTTTAAAGTACAGGTACAACTATATTAACTCTGATATATTGGCTCCTGTCTAATAATGGGTTATAAGTATTAAAATGAAAACACTTATTGATGTTATGAACTAGATCCATTTCACTTGAATAGCATTTAGAAAAGAAAGTCTCAGAAACGATAGCATGAAGGAGCCCTTTGAGTTGACTGCAGACCGTGGTGTATTCAGTGCAGGCTGCCAGGAAAATGGAATTCGCTTTTTATAGTCTTCCTTTTTAGGCAGTTAGCTAGGTTTTTAACCAATATCCCAGTCTCCCTATGGCTCTAAGCCTTCATGGTATAATGTGTCTTGGTCCAGGTGAAAGCAGGAATTAATTAAGAATTGTCCTCTTTATTATAGTAATGATGCAGTCAACTGAAAATTCTCACAACTTAAAATCATTTGCACTCTTGAAAACTTTGATTTTGATGCTCTGTTTGGAACTTTCATTAATTTCAATGATGAAAGTTCAGCTTTGTTCGGATGGCTTACCTAATTTCTAATATTTTCCTGTTATTATTTTAGTGAAACTTTTCTTACTACATGATTTTGAAACTGTTCTGGGACGGGAATGCATCTGAGTTCAATTGATGACAGTCAGTTACACACATTCAACTTTCCTTACTTTTGTTGTGTCTGTTGACTCTACTTGAACAGGGTATACAGGTGGCCAAGATTTGGATTATAGTGTTTACTGTGATTTGCAATTGAAAGAATTTTACGTTGCCTTAATTTTTTTTTGTATTTTTGAAGAAACCCAGGTTCAGTTCCTGGTGATTTTAGTATTGGTCTTCATGTCCTCTTGAATATATGTGGAGAAAATAAGTCAGGAATTGTGCTCAAGATGACCAAGTGTCAAGAGTGTTTTATTGTCATATGTCCCAGATAGGACAATGAAATTCTTGCTTGCTGCAGCACAACAGAACATGTAAACATAGTACATAACGGGAGAAAAAAAGTTTAGTGTGTATATATACACATGCACACATACTCATTAAATAATCAAATATAGTGCAATAAGGACATCCAGGTGCGAAACTCGTGCTCTAAACATGGGTTTGCTCACTGAGAGTTTGATTTGCCGTGACTGTAATGCTCCACAGTGCAAATAACAGAACACAGTTCACTGTTCAGATTTATACGTGAAGATTGGTTGTTCAGAGGCAAAGGAGTTTGCTGGAAGTAATTGGTGCAGGTGAAACTACAGCTGTAACAGTGGCATCAAACTGAAAGGGACGAATATTGAAGGGATCAATAAAGGGAAGAGAGTTTTAGAAATAAAGTTCAATGTATATTGGATATATGATTATTGGTTTCATTTCCTACCATACATTTAAACATTAGTTTGTTTTTTCACGATCATTACTCTTTGTGCAGACTGATGCTTCGTGGTATCTCCCTGAATGGTCAGCAAATAATGAACCTCCGCCTACCCTATGAAATCCGTTAATCTTCTTAAACTCCTCATTTACATGATACCTAATCTTTTTTATATTATTGGGAACGCACAATATCACAACTTAACCCCTTTAGCCCCCGTGTCAGTGACTATCTTGAGAAAGCATAATATAGCCCAACTTATGCATGATAACCAAGATGCCTGTCGAAACTATCCCTCTTTCCCTACATTTAGCCCAAATTCCCTCTCAACCTTTCCTATCCATGTACCCTGTCCAAATGAGGTAAAGATCGAACCCGGGTTTCTGGCACTATGAGGCTAGAATGTATCCAATTAATTAGCTCTCCCTGGATCCCATACGATCTAACCTTCCAGACTAGCCAAGCATTCAGGATCTTGTCAAATAAAGGTCTTGCTTTATATAGACAACATCCATTGGCCTGCCCTCATCAATCCTCTTGGTGATCTCCACAAAAAACTCTTACAGATTTGTGAGAATTCCCAAGCACAAATAAGCACAAACCATTGCACAACTGTATTTTTTACATCTAAGAGAACTGCGGCACTTTGGAAATGAAAATATCTGCAAATGCTGGAAATTTGCAGGTTAGGCAGTATCCATGGAAAGAAAAGGGGAGTTAATGTCGCAGGTCAAAGGTCTTTTGTCAGATTTGGGCAAGAGGTGGAGTGGAGCGTTTGTTTGGGATGATAAGACAATAATCACCTGTTTTTATTTAGCCTCTGTGAGCCATATATTGCAAAAGCACAGACTGAAGCTGACGTATCAGTAGAGTGGAAGGGAATGAAAGGTAGACAAAATTGCTGGAGAAACTCAGCAGGTGCGGCAGCATCTATGGAGCGAAGGAAATATGCAACGTTTCGGGTCGAAACTCTTCTTCAGAATGAAACTGATAATATAGTAGGTGTGAAGGTTTGAAGAAGGTATTTGAACATGGAGAATTGGAAGTAACATGAGTGATTTTGGAGAAGAAGTTTCTCACTCTAGTCAATTCCATTATGGGTAGTGGTAAGGAAGGAAGGGTAACCAGAGGAAAGTGCAGACATTCACGAGGGGTTAAGGATAACACTGTCTAATCTGTTCATGAGACAGTGATCACTCTCTAAACATCTCTTGTTTTTCTTCCAAAATCAGTATGTCAGAAGGGGACAGCAGTGGGGATGCTATTCATGGGAAGCCATCAGCTGTCGGCCGTTTCTTCTCACAGATCGGACAGGTAAGAGCATAGTGTGCTTTTTCTTTCTCCACCAACTGGATTTATCAGAGGTCATCCAATCTTCTACATTTAAGTTTTGTGTCTGTGATGTTTTTTTTGTGGCTACTTGTTATTCATTTTGGGAAATTTATAATTGATCGTTAATTGAGAGTAAGCTGCAGTATCTAAGCTGTCCTGCAACCCGGCAGCAATCATGTGAGTGGAGGGGAGAAACACCCCAGTCCTTGCGTCACATACAAAAAGCAGCTCGCGGCAGCACTTCCATTGTTCAGAATGGGTACCTTTCAACTGTGTCCGCTCCTGCTCATCCAGCAATCTGTTCAAACACACCAAGTTCCTGGTTGAGACCTTCCTGATCTGACTGTTACACCCAGAAGAAGTGCTGCACCCGCTGAGTTTCTCCAGCATTTTTGTGTACCTTCGATTTTCCAGCATCTGCAGTTCCTTCTTAAACACAAGTGCATTAATTTGAGTCTGCAACAACCTGTTACAGGGAAAATCCACTTACAAATAATACTGAAATCCTAAATAACAAAGTGGGGGATTAACTCAGTGGGCCAGGTAGCATCTGTGGCAGAAATGGACAGACAGTTTAAAGAAGGGTCCGGCCCGAAATGTGGTCTGTATATTTCCTCCACAGATGCTGCCTAACCTGCTGTGTTACTCCAGGACTTTTTTTGCTCAAGATTCCAGCATCTGAAGTTTGCTGTATCTCCACTTATATTTAAAATATTTTCTTTTTAGGTCTACCAGTCCCTTTTAGACAGGTCTACACCATATGGCATTGTACGATGGATTGCAACGTTTGTCTGTGGTGCAATCTACATGATTAGAGTTTATATCTTGCAGGTGAGTTCCTTTAATATTTTGAATTCTGTAATAGTGCAATGATTGTACCATTGTAGTACAGGTTATAACATTGTTATTTACTAGAAACAGAGGCAAACCCTCTCTCACTTTAACTGAGGAAAGTGTCAAGATAGGATGCACTGGGGTAGTGTGTTGGATAGAGTCCTTTATGCTAGCTTGATGGAATAAGTTTCCATAGCTTGATATACCTACACTGGAGGAACATCATTTGCAAGCAGTGCTTGGAAACCCATTCAAACCAACCAATTACTTTTGAGGTTTAATATAAACCATGTGTACCAATGTGTGGTTAATATTAAATAAAAGTTGTGACTAATGTATTTGTTTTAAAGCTAATTTTTGGATCTAATTACATGGCTGACAAGCATTCTGTTTGCTTCTTCCGTCTCTATACGGAGTCCTCAAAAATCTGCCATTTGCACCCTTTCTAATGATCACATTTCATGAACAAATCTTTGGATGCCTGGAGACAATTAGGTTACCTGCAGTATCATGGCCAAATTCACCCACCCACCCACCTGTAGCAACAGCCTATGGACACTGTTGAAGAGTGAAACCTCTGTATCTGAATTTTTTTTACAATCTTCTTCAACAACATGTGTTGGATCTGATTGTCACGGAAAGTGTCAACAATGGAAAGTACGCTGTGAGTTACTGCAATATCTGTATCAGGATCAGAGCAGGAGAAGGCTATTAACCTTCTTTATCCTGTTTATCACTTAGGCCATTGGCACTTGCATGACCTACTTCCTTTAGCTGCTTTTGTCCCATAACCTGAATATCTGTATTTGAGTTTATCAATCATAAATTTAAAATTAGTATAAGTGATGATTGGCTGAGCACAAACCCTGAAGGCTGTGATTGTAATTTAGAGGCATTTTCCCCTTTTTGTAGACATTGAGCAGCATAAACTGAGTTTGTTCTCTTTACAATCTCAAGCCTTGTTTAATTCACCATTTGAACTTTCTGAATTATGGGCAATACAATTTGTGTAATCTCTCCTTAACCTAACTACAGTGTATCCTTCCCAAAGTGTGCCCAGAATTGAACACAGCACAAATATAAAGTATTTGTTTTATGATTCAGTTAAAGACCCAGCATTCCATTAACTGACTATTTCTTGTCCCTCTTCATAGCATTCAGTGACCTCTGCGGAAGGAACCTTAAATGTCTTGGGTTGCTAATATATGATGTTTTTTCTTATTCAGGGATGGTACATTGTGACATATGCTTTGGGGATTTACCATCTGAATCTCTTCATTGCTTTCCTGTCTCCAAAAGTTGACCCTTCGCTAATGGAAGATTCAGGTAATGAGATGTTGGTGGATTTGTGCGAATAAGATTGAATGTGTCGGTCATCGATTTCCAGAAGGCCAGTGCTTGTGTGAAATTTGTGAGATGGATGACCCTGTATATTACTGGCATGGATATATTGGTCTGAATATTCACTTTATAGTCTTTTTTTTAGTATACAAGTTGTCATGAAAAATATTAGTTTGAAGTATTAAAAAAAAGTGAAGATGGGGAGAGGGAAACGGTCATCATTGTAATTTAATCCGTCTTAAAAATGTACTGCTAAAATAATATGTCTAACAGTTTTATCTGGCCTCATCAGTCACTAGTTCCTGTTCTTTCTCTCCCCTCTCCAGATGATGGACCTGCACTACCGACAAAGCAGAATGAAGAGTTTAGACCATTTATAAGAAGGCTACCAGAATTCAAGTTCTGGTAAGTGATTTGGAGCCACAAATAATTGTTCCTCTGCACTGATGGCAGTGCCAAATCCAATTATTTTTTGCTGATCCCTGCTTAATGCTGTCTGTCATCTGGATTATCGCCTCAACCACTGAGCAAGTGAGAGAAAGAGGCACAGAAGGATGGAGGACTGACTATATTTCAACTGACTACAGAGGGTCTGGCAACAAAACTCTCCTTGTCTGCATCGTGATTTAAGCTCACCGATGCTCATGATTAAACTACCTCAAAGAGATGACAGTGGCAAGGCAGGGAGAAGTGCCAGGACATATTCGTAGTTCAGGAAAAGCATTTTGATCACCGGACAGGGAAGAAATGTTATCAACAGATTTACATAATTACCTGCAGTTGGATTGGTCATTGGATAAAATTTACGGTGATGGGTGGGAATTTACACTATTCAGATGATGAAGGAATGACGATATCTTTCCAAATTAAAATGATTTGTGACTGGGAAGGGAGCATATGTTGATGCATCTCCCTTTTGTGCTTGCTGCCCTTATCCTATCAGATCTCTTATCATTTTATAGTCCAGGCAACATCTTCACAGGTCTCCTCTGCACCCTCTCCTACATGTGGTGATTAGAACTGTAAGTTGTCGCCTAAATGGAGTTATGGCGTAACCTCCAGGTTCTTTTGTACTAAGCCTTGATTAATGGTATCCATTTGCTTTTCAAGCACATTACTGACCTGCGTGGTATCTGCTTGGCCCTTTAGATACACGTCCAAGTACTGCTCAGCAGAGGCCTCATCTTTGTTCGCCTCTGCGCCCACCTCAACAAATTCTGGGTCCACCACGATGTTGCCTCCGCCTCCGTGCCTTTTTCTATGGGAAGGAGTCCTCACCACCCAGTGATGACCCCTTCTCCTGTCTCACCCAGACCCTCTCCCTTTGGACTCCCCCGGATGACCTTCTTTAGACCTTTTAATTTCCAACTGCCTCAACTTTTCCACTCCCCTTACTTACTTTAACCTCTCCTCCCCTGAACATACAGGCCTTCGCTCACTCTGCAGCAACCCCGACTTGATTATCAAACCTGCTGACAAGGGAGGTGCTGTGGTACTCAATGGATCAACCAACATTGACCTGGCTACTAATGTCTGACTGCAAAGTTGCTTCCATCTCAGTCAATGTTGCAGAATTTCTCCTCACAAACTTCCAACAACTCCTGCTAAAAGTGGCAGTGTTCTCCAACAGACAAGTTGGTTGGTCCATTGAGTTCTATCCTTTGACTGAATTATCTCTATCAGGTAGTCAAGGTAGATCTACAGTCACATATAGATCTGACCAGGTAAGTATGGTTATGTGAAGAAGGGAGTTAGAGAGACTCCAGGGAATTAATGGCCAATGAGCCTCATGTCAATGGTAGGGAAGCCAAAGGAAGGATTCCTCAGGATAGGATTTATTCCCATTGGAAGAGAATGTTAAAACAGGCAGTATGGCTCTGCAGGTAGTGCCTTACTAACTTGTCAGTCAGAAGCTTTTATCCAAGATGAAGAACCAAGAGAGTGCATATTTTTATGGAGATGCGGCAAAGTTTAAAGGAGATGTGCAGGGAAAGTTTTCTTTTACTCGGAGGGTGGTGAGTGCCTGGAATGATGGTGCCATCTAAAATATTTTTGGATAGGCATATAGATATGTAGGGAATGGAGAGATATAGATCATGTGCAGGCAGATAAATGGTGGTCTTGGTGTCATGTTCAGCACAGATATTGTGGGCCAAAGGGCCCGTTCCTGTGCTGTACTGTTCTAGGTTGTGGACCATGAGTCAGTGAGACGTAGCCCTACATCACAATCCTGTTTCATTAATAATGCCCCTGTCCCACTTAGGAAACCTGAACGGAAACCTCTGGAGAATTTGTGCCCCACCCAAGGATTTCCGTGCGGTTCCTGGAGGTTCCCGGAGGTTTTTGTCAGTCTCCCTACCTGCAACCTCCGGCAAACACCTGCAACCTCTGGGAACCGCACGGAAACCTTGGGTGGGGCGCAAAGTCTCCAGAGGTTTCCGTTCAGGTTTCCTAAGTGGGACAGGGGCATAAGGCAGAGCCACCAGTATGTGAGGTACAGTGGTGCACAGGCCTTTGAAGTGTAGCTCAGTCTTCAAGATTGACTCAAACGCATGAAGTCTTATGGCGTCAGGTCATTCCTCAGCATGATGTGTGCTCCTCCATATTCTATAATACTAGGATGAAGCAGTGATTGCAGCAAGGGTAGTCTGGGGAAGGCTCCTTTGTCCTTCATCGTGTGGTTTTGTGGCAGTACTGCTGACTGAGCTTCCCAATTCCTTCATGATATATCTGCAAGATTGGTTCTGCGCAGACACTAAATGGGCCTGCATTAATTCAGTGGATCTCATTCCCTTCAGTATAACTTTGTTAGATGCATCGTTCCAAGATAAAATTCACAGGAGTGACTGTTGAACATATCTTATGGATACAAAGTCTTGCCCTCACACCTGGAAGAGGCTCCAAACACTGTGTGGCTCCTATTCTACATGGAACGTATGTGGCAGGTGGAAACTGGGCCATTTGTGAGACACAATGTACCATCAACAGCAACAGAAGTGTATTCCATCACAATCTGCATGTCCCAGCCTATCCCTCACTCAACCATTGCAATCAAACTAGGGATCAGTCCCTGAGACTCAAAAAACTACAGATGCTGGAATCTTGAGCAAAACACAAAGCATTGGAGTATCTCAGCGGTTCAGGGAGCATCCACGGAGGGAACGGATAGGCAACGTTTCGGGTGAGGACCCTTCTTCAAACTGAGTTACTGCAGCACTTTGTGTTTTACTGGGGATCAGACCTGTCGGGCAGCACCTGTCAAGTTGTTGAAGCTGCAACATGTGTGCTAAACAGAAAAAAAAAACAAGTATGCTATAGGCAGAGCTAAGTGATAACCGATCAGACTAGAGTTCCATAGTCCTGTCGGCTGTTCATGAATGATAATCCACGTCAGCTTCCTCCCAGAGACACTACCGTCAGGAGCTGGCCTGCAGCCAAATGCATTTGGCTGCTTGTTGTTACGTGGAGTGAGAACATTGGAAACAGATAAACCTGTGGAACCGGGCACAGCTTTGTCGCAAAATTACAGATTATTGTCCCATAACTAACTGCCTCAAGCCCTGGTGTTTCTATGTAGTTCCAACATTGGCATCTACCCATCATTATGGATAGTCGCTAGGTCCCTGTTCAGAAGGCAGGGCAGGATTGCTGCATTTGATTATGACCTATTATTCTATCTGCGATTGTTTGCAAAGTGATGATCATCAACAGAACAATCAAATGTATTTACTGATCAAGGATCAGCTCAACAGTTTGGGTTTGACAATAACACTCAGTGGCAGACATTACTCACTTTATGCCTTTTGAATAGTTTTTACCAGGACTCTTTGACATTGTGAGCAAAAGACTGCTATCCCACTTCCTGAAATAAGGTCAAAATTGTCAAACAAATCCTGATGATTTTTTATTTATTTATTTGTTTTCAGGCACTCTGCTACAAAAGGAATAGTAGTAGCCATGGTTTGCACCTTCTTTGATGCCTTCAATGTGCCCGTTTTCTGGCCGATTCTGGTCATGTACTTCATTATGCTCTTCTGCATCACCATGAAGAGGCAAATTAAGGTAAATCAATGACTGTAAGGCATATAAACAAATTGCAGCACAACAGCACAGATCCAGCAATGTACTAGAGCCTGTGAGGCTGGCAGTGGGGTTTTCATTTTAGAAGGTTCATAGTGGCTCCAAACGCATAACATCCCTCTGCTAATATTGCAATGTTTGCTCCCATATCAAACCAGCCGCTCTGTTTTCTAGCCAAAGGGGACATACCATTAGGCAAAAAACTATGGATGTTGAGGAGTTCAGGTGGCGGACTCCCAAACTGCAGCCATAGAAGGCAAAGCAAACTCGAGCAGAACTCTAGCAAGTCGAGGCCATCACTAGACTTCTTATTAGACCACTGTGCCTAAAGAAACCTTACTTTTCCGTGGTACATTATATGTTTGGCCCTTTTGGTGTGCAGGGAATTAAGTGCTAGTTTTTTCACCAATAAATTGGCTTCAATTCCATTTTATCAAATGGTGATTCAACCCTGTGGACGTGTGCAGGTACTGAGAGCATTTGGCTTTATCCCTGTATGTCTGTGCTGACAACATCAAACTCCCTACTACTCAGCAAAATTGGGAGAATGCCACATTGTTGGGTTGGATGAGGGTGATCAGCTCAACCTTAAGGCCGTTGATCAGTGTTCTAGTACTTTCAGCTTGAGATGGAGAAAGTTAGAAATCAATAGTAATAGAAAACCAGTCAGGAAAGTTATCTTGTGACCATGACTGGAAATGTGCATAGACATGATGGGTGCTGGGAATATTTAGAAGACGAGCCAGCATTTGTGGGAAGAGAAACATAATGGTTCAGGTCCGATGTTTCTTCAAAGCTGATTCCCAGCAACTGCATTACCTTGCTATTGACATACCTTTATGAAGACCACAACATTAACCAGCAGTTGCTACCCTGGATTATCTTCGGAGGGATTTTTTGAATGACATTTGAAAAATGTGATCATACTCCCTGGAGTGGGAGGGGATCGACATGGAAAATAGTTCTCAGATGCACTCTTGTCCTGATTGCTTTTCTGTCCTTTCAAACAGCACATGGTCAAGTACCGGTATCTACCATTCACACATGGGAAAAGGACGTACAAGGGCAAGGAGGAATCTACGAAAGCTTTTGCCAGTTAGAGACCGTGCTTCTTGGCACTCCAGGATTATCTCCTCCCACCTCTTTACATGTAAACATTGGACAATAATCGCAAGCCTCACGACTTTATTATCATGTTTGCTCCAGGCCTTTCTGAAGGGTACATTTTAGAAGGTGATTTAGTTTTGAGATTTTTTTTTGGCGCGAGACATTGTCTTTATATGATACAAACACTTTTTTCCTGACCATTTTGATTTAATTTATAGGCGACTTCGTTGAAATTTCCCTTTTTGATTGTATACTATATGCCAGTTGCTTCAAATGTACTTTTACTTTTGTCATTTGGAAAAAAAATTAAAATATCAAACCAGTTCTATACTTGGTTAAATAGATTTTTTTCCAAAAATATGACTGCCCAAATCAGAAGCTTTTGGCAAGGTACTGTTGCAGTATTATGATATAATGTCAAACAGTTGGTTAAGGCACAGCTCTTTGTTTGATTTACATAACCTTACAAGATTGGGAAGTTGCTTCCATGATTGAGGCATGGGGCTAGAGAGAGGACGAGGGGAGGGGGGGGGGGGGGGGGGGGGGTGGAGGGGGGTGGAAGGGCGATGGGATCAGTAAGCAGACTGTGAGGATCGTGGCTTGCAGGATGAGCAAGACAAAGCTTGCGGCCTTTGAAAACTGTTTAATGACCGAGGAATCGAGCATTATGAGATCACCTCCCCTCCCATTTTAAAATCCAAGAATCATTTTTAAAGAAAATCTAATCTAGATATTGGCACTGCTTTAAATTTATCAGGCTGGATATTAATAATTGTGAAGAAATCAAATGTTATTAGCGTTTTATGATATGGTCTCAAGATTCTGAGCTTTGTGCAAAGTTCCAAAATGTCAACAAGCTTGTTCTTGGGAAATGGTTTTGTTCTATTTTCTTTTAATCTACTAGAGTTATCAGCGTTCACATGAAGCAGAGGGAGGTGGCTTTAAGATTCACCAAAGCTCCCATTTTGTACTTGGAAGCAGCTGTGCTTTTACAGCAAGTTGCAAACTCACCCAGTAGGAAAGGGGATGGAGACAGGTGGATTTTATTGCAAAAATAAATGAACACCCAGTTGAGAGAGCAAAATAAGAGGCACTATCAATTTCCTGAGATTTTGACATTTAATTGGCCTAATTGATACTAATTGGAGAAGATGGTGGCATGGAGCTGTTGTGAATTAATAGCTTGCGGATAAGCAACTAATGGGGACCGTTATTAGATTGCTTTTATGACTGGATTAAGCAGTTGAGTTGAAACTCGGATTCTTTGTGGCTTGTTGCTGCACTGTTGTTGGTAGAGGCAGCACTAGGGGGAGCTCCTGGTCCACATCGCAGAGAGACGGATCTCCTGCGATCTGGCGATTCCTAGCTGGGAAGTGGAAACCAGGACTGTGGAGCATCTTCTAGCCAAGTGGGCAACTGAGACTCTCATGTGATACCTGGCAACTTGAATCAAGCACTGGTGACCTTTTAGATCAGAATCTTCAGTGCAACACATTGAGGAAATCGTAGGGGGGGGGGAATGTAGTGTTGTTCCATCACCTGATGATTGACTGAACAAAGCATTTGTGGTACGTGCATCTTTCCTCATCCACTGATATAATTTGATTAGAGGCAGGGTTAAACTCCCAGAATATTTCAGATTTTTTAAATAAAACTTCAGAAAACAAATCTATATAAAAATGGTGGCCCATGCTCTTTCAGAAGTGTCTCATTGTCTGTAACTGTATAAAATGTGCATGTCTAAACTTGGTTGCACTTGTGATACGTGTCAAATACAACGTGAAAGATTTTTGGCTTTTTAAAAAAAACATATTTGGTAGAAAGGTACAGCATGTTGTCCCTGAATTTAAGATGCACCAGTCTAAGGAGCAAATATTACTCCACACAACATGCCCACATTGTGTACAGAGGCTTGCAAAATTACTGCAATTCCAGGATTCATGCTAAATTGTCTAATCTCTATCATCTTCTGTGGATTTGGATTGTTTTTAGACTTTTTTGTATCTATTGGAACAACACTTTGGGAGATTTAAATTCCAATTGCTAAACCTTTCCATGTCCTTTTGTTTTTTGGCCTGACCTTCCAGAGAATCTGGTGCTGTAGAGTTTATATCTAAAATTACTGACATTTGTAACATTTAGACTGCTCAGAATGACAGTTTCGTGTTGAACCAACACTTTTTGTTTTCCTTGATTCTTGTGTATATAAATATTTTTAAAGCTTGAAATTGCACAGGGAATTAATGGATGAGAAGTGTGCAGTGCAGGAGCTGATGTGACTGGAGGGGCTGTAGAATCAATGCCAGATTACATACTTATCCTAAAATGTGACTGTTTGAAAGAGACTGTTTCACAACTGTTCTGTCCACACATCTTTGCTAATAGGTGTTTAGGGATATTGTGCCCTTCTCCCTTTTAACTTTCTACCACAAGGGCAAATAAAGACCAAATCCCCTGTGGGTAACCAGTATAATGGGCACAAACCAGCAATGCATACATGTTGAGTGAAAAATGTTATCCTCTTGCGTTGCTGTGATCAACTGTAAGCTTGTTTGTGAACTGCACCATGCCAGTAATTATCTAACATGACCCACATGTATTCAAATGTTGATATTTGAACCAGGACACAGGGCAGGAGCACAAGTACAGCATAGCTGTATAGTGTGTTGGGAGACACTCTTGTGATTTCAGCAGCTTTAATGGTGTTGAACAGGCCTTGGGTTACTGCAACATCACTGCAAATACCCAGAATTGTGCTTTTCCATGTCAGCAGTAAAACCCAGTAGTAATTTACTCAGGAGGCATTCTTCAATGGAAAAGTCTTGTTTCTCTGTGTATCGGTGGTTCTGCTACAACACGTGATCTGGCTGTAATGCACAAAATGCTTGAGTAACTCAGTGGTACATGCAGCATCTCTGGAGGGAAGGAATGGTTTCGGGTCGAGACCCTTAATGTCACCCATTCCTTCTTTCCAAAGATGCTGCATGTCCCACTGAGTTACTCCAGCATTTTGTGTTTATCTTCACTTTAAACCTGCATCTGCAGTTCCTTCCCACACATTTGGTTAGAATTCTGTCCATTGGGAAAGAGAACACCAATTGTTACCATGGAAATTGACCAGCAGCAAAAGAAAAGCTTACGAGAAAAACAGTATGCGGTGAAATCAAGAGTGAAATTGGTATGCCATCACTTCTATTGACATTTGAGCAATGCTACTCCAATTAAACAATGTAACATGACACAAAATGCTGGAGTAACTCAGCAGGTCAGGCTGCATCTCTGGAGAACATGGGTTGGTGACATTTTGGGTTCCGATGTGAAGCATCACTATCCATGTTCTTCGGAGATGCTACTTGACCCGCTGAGTTACTCCAGCACTTTGTGTCCTTTTGTGTAAAAACCAGCATCTGCAGTTTCTTGTTTCTCCATTCTAAACAATGTAACACACTCTTCAGTATTTTCAACTTGCAGTAACAAAACTTAGTTATCAGACTTATTTTTGAAAATTCTACAGGAAAAATAACTTTGCTACTGCAAGTCTGATACTCCCTAGCCTCTCACCCACTTTGACATCATTCTCAATTCCAAGGTTTCCTTGGAATTCAACTATCGTGTTATTAGCAGAACTACCTGTACATTTAAGTTTCTGACTATTCATGGAGCTTTGTGGTCAAGGGTAATGTTGTGGTTACAAATCCAGAGGCTTCAACTGGCAGTAGTAATTGGAAGGATAAGTTTAGAACAAAGCACAAGAGACATTGTGCAATCATTTTTGGCTCTATGCTTATTCCTATAGTGTAATCTATACACGATATTTACAAGGTTAATGCTTTAAAATGAAATTGAGAGAAAGCACATGCAATTTGTAGAATTTTCTATGAAAGCCAGTCATCAGAAATTGTGCAAATGGGACATGCTGCCTTCTATCAAACATGGTAGCACTGATCCAGAACATCAGTCATATATATCTGCCTTTCCTCAACTAAAGACACCTTGTGCTGAGTTTTACAAACTCCTGATTCTGCATCACACGTTAATGTTGCATTTGTTTTTGTAATAAAGGTGAACAAAATAATTATTTGTAATGCCGTTTCTTCAGCCCTCTTCACTCTGGGGAAAATGAATCAAATAAAACAACTGGCCTGATCACACAACTGTGTTTATTATTTACATCATTAGGCAGCTTCTTAATAATCAAAATTGGTGGAAGCTTTTGCACTTCTCCCCATCCATCTCATGCACTTCTGGTCAGCACAGTCTAATGGTTTTAGATGCATGACCTCTTTCCCCAATTCCATCCTGGGGAGCCGATGACAAGACAAGGAGAAAGTTATTGTGCTTAATTACAGACTTGTTCACGACTTAATGTGGCACCCAGAGCACAAGTGTTCTTGGGATAACTGCGGAGAGATATTATTAGGCCTGTTTGTTCATGTCGATTGACTATTTCACATGACCTAGAATGGACAGTGCCCCCAAACTAATTCTTCCAAGGTGAAGGTTGGCATCACTCAATATGAACTGCTGGCAGGGTAGTTCTATAACAAGATACTTGTGGTTGGTGGAGCATTTGGCAGCCAACAACAATTGGTCTAGAAATGCCAGTTCTGTCATCCTAAACGTAATGTCGCAAGTAGATTAGTCGTTGGGGCTGGAACATCTCCCGGCAAAGAGGACATTCTGCCTGTAATTAAAAGCAAAATATTAAAATGGCAAGTCATAGTTGCTATCAGACCTTGATCTGCATTTTTAGCGATGTGTAGATGAAGCAGTCATTGGGTTTAGACCCATCACTCCCTATTTAAAAATGAACAAATATGGTGGTCTGAGGCACCCTTGCTAGAATACGCAATAGTACTTTCCCTGTAACTGCTTCAAGGCCTGAGATATCTTGACATTCTAGTTTAGTGGTTGAGCTGGAGTCCTCAGTAAATGTGGATGCTGTAGGGAAGTGAGCATTATTGAACTGAATAAATGTTGTTAGCCAAGTATGTATACATACAAGGAATTTGCCTTGACGCTTTGCTCACAAGTAACAACACAACCTGCAGTAAACAATTAAGAAAACAACATTATATTTTACACGTGAAGAATTAATTAAAATACCAGAACAAAAGGAGGCTGCAGACTTTTGGCTGTTGGGTAGAGCTACTGCTCGTGGAAAAAAGCTGTTTTTATGTCTGGCTGTGGCAGCTTTGACGGTTCGGAGTCGCCTTCCAGAGGGAGTTTGATAGTGATATTTAAATCCAATACTAGAATCTTAAATAAAGCTAATTGCAAAGGCATGAGAGCACAGCTTCAAAGTGCATCATGAAAATTAAATGGCAGATGTATATTTAAAGAAATGCTTGAAAATTCTGAACCAATAAGAAATTCCAAGGAAAAGTTATTTAAAAAAAAATAATGATCATGGGAGGATAGTTGAAAAAACTGATGCCAGAAATCTGGAATAAACACTAAAAATACTCAACGTCAGGCCACGTATGAGCAGTCGTAAGCATTTAGACTGACCTTTCATCATGATAGTAATAATAATAATAATGTTCAAAACAGCAACATATCCTACAATTATTTTTCATAAAAAGGGGCAGCACGGTGGCACAGCGGTAGAGTTGCTGTCATACAGTGCCAGAGACCCGAGTTCGATCCTGACTACGGGTGCTGTCTGTACGGAGTTTGTACGTTTTCCCTGTGCCCACGTGGGTTTTCTCCGGGAACTCTGGTTTTCTCCCACACTCTAAGGACGTACAGGTTTGTAGGTTAATTGGTTTTGATAAAAAATGTAAATTGTGCCTACTGTGTAGGATAGTGCTAGTGTACGGCTATCACTGGTCAGTATGGACTCGAGATGCTGAGGGGTTTGTTTCGCACTGCATCTAAACAAAACTAAACAGCAAAGTATGACCAAAAAAATTGTTAGAAAGATATTTTTTTTAAATGGAAAACGGAAAAGTTTACTGGCATGAAAGAACAATAAATGATCAGAGCTGCAGGCATTCAAAAGTAAAGAGGCATGATGAATATTGGGGTAAGGTGGCTTAGAGGTCAAGAAGATGGGGAATGGCTGACATGTTAAAAGAGTACTTTGGTTCTGCAGTATACCTAAACATTCTCTTTTCTGAAGTACATACTGCTCAAAAGTAACTGTTTAACCGAGCTTTTGGCAAAGCAAACTCATAATGTATCCTGATACACTTGACGTCAAATGTCAAACAGTTATTGTTTACCCACCTTTGTGTTGCACCATTCCGTGATGCACTCCCAACAGAAGAGGTGGCCGCAAGGCGTCGCTGTCGAGTGCCGTCGTTCTTCCAAACACAGTATACAACGGGAGTTGTGGACTGGGAGGTCCTGCGAGGAATTTCTGCGAGCAAGAGCAAACCAAGCTTCTATCAGTTCACAAAACAATTCCAAACTATTCAAAAAATAGTTTATTTTCATTGTGGAATACTGTACATAATCACTACTGTGTGCTAAACGTTATTCCCTAATTATATATCTGTACACAGTAAATGGCTCGACTGTAATCATGTATTGTCTTTCTGCTGACTGGATAGCACGCAACAAAAACTTTTCACTGTACCTCTACACGTGACAAACTCAACTAAACTGCAGGTAAACGGGCACTACACAAACATACTGCTAAAGCAACAAAGGAGTTTTTCAAAGCTAAAAAATGGTCCATTCTTGAGTGGCCAAGTCAATCACCCATTCTGAACCCAATTGAGCATGCCTTTTATATGCTGAAGAGAAAACTGAAGGGCACTTGCCCCCAAAACAAGCATAAGCTAAAGATGGCTGCAATACAGAGCATCACCAGAGAAGACACCCAGCAACTGGTGATGTCCATAAATCGCAGACTTCAAGCAGTCATTGCATGCTAAGGATATGCAACAAAATACTAAACATGACTACTTTCATTTACCTGACATTGCTGTGTCCCAAACATTATGGTGCCCTGAAATGGGGGGGGGGGGACTATGCATAAACACAGCAGTAATTTCTACATGGTGAAACCAAAATGTATAAAAATGGCCTGACAATGTGCACTTTAACCACATGTGATTTTTTTCTATTACAAATCTCAAATTGTGGAATACAGAGGCAAATAAATAAATGATGGGTCTTTGTCCCAAACATTATGAAGGGTACTGTATTTCTATTATATTCAGTTTTACGGTAGTTATCCTTCTCTTGAACTGTTATGATTGACTAAGTTAAACCGCGGTGATCACACATTGGTCCAGACGTGATTGCCATACCTCGAGCAGGGAAGGTTGCGGTGAAGTTTCCACTCCTGCCTGGCACGCTGCCGCTGCCTGTGACTGTTCACCTGCATGATGAGCATCAGTACCAGCTGCAGCAACGACACCTTCCCCAACAACTCGTAACTCCACCGGATTGCAGCACTGTCGCAGAACAAGCCACGCACGCACAGCTACACCACACAGAAGCAGAAAGTGTCAGTAAAATGGCCGAGTCAGATACACACAGCACACCTGTCACTACTTGTATCCACACTCACTGTCGTATACCCACAAAGCCCATACTTTAGCGGTGAAAAATACAGCGAAGATGCAAAGAAGAAGGGTCCTGTCCCGAGAATATCACCTGTCCATTCCCTCCCCAGATGCTGCCTGCCTCTCTCAGTTCCTCCAGCACTCAAGAATACAATGGACATAACTAGGTGATCTTACAACCAATTAATTCAATTTCATGATTAGAAGTGAGAGGACTGAGAGGTGGTGGCCAAATACACAGCTGACAGGTCCAAGAACATCCCATCCTCAAAGACAGGGCCAAATACACAAGCGCTAAAGACAAGGCTGAGGACTTCACAACCATGTTCAGCCAACACCCTCCTGTGATCCATCACAGGCGCCATTAAAAGTTTAAAAAAGGGAAGATGCTAGAAATCTGAATTAAAAGTGGAAAATTGGGGAAACATTCAAGTCAGACAGTTGCTGTGGCAAGAGAAACAGACTTAATGTCAGGTTGAAGACCTTAATGAATGGGATGAAAGTATTTCAGAGTTGGGTATTCTGTGGCAAGCGACTCATGATTCATCTCCTGCCCTCCCACCATCTGCAAGGCAGAAGGTAGACAAAAATGCTGGAGAAACTCAGCGGGTGAGGCAGCATCTATGGAGCGAAGGAAATGGGCAACGTTTCGGGTCAAAACCCTTCTTCAGACCCGAAACGTTGCCTATTTCCTTCGCTCCATAGATGATGCCTCACCCGCTGAGTTTCTCCAGCAGTTTTGTCTACCTTCGATTTTCCAGCATCTGCAGTTCCTTCTTAAACAGGTAAGGAGATGTTGGAGCACCCTCCACGTGCACAGCTGATTGCAGCTCCAGCAACTTGAAGGCACAAGAAAATCCAAGACAAAGCACCACATTTATTCCCTGTATCACTGGTCCAGTGTCCACCATCCACCAAATGCAGTGTAGTTCACCGAGACTAACAGGACATCACCTCCCAAACCTGCAATCCCTTCCAACAAGGACAAGGGTGACAGTTGTATGGGAACACCATTCCCTGCAGGTTCTCCTGCAAGTCACACACCACCTTTATTGTGACATATCATCAGTCCTTCAGCACTCTGGGACTATATTCACCAGAAGGAGTGCAGCAGTTCAAAAAGATGACCCACCATCATCTTCTCAAGAACAATTAGACAACAATAATCTGTGGCCTTGGCCGCCCAAAAAGATAGGTCAATAAAAACGCTTAATTAGAACAAGGATCCTCTCTGTTTAGAATGTAGAGCCGTTACTTTGTACACTGTTCTGGTGCATTGCCTTCTGATCTTAATGGACTGGCATATTGACGACTTACATAGGAGATGCTGGTGAATCTTTTGGCAATGTGGTAGTAGGAACCGTTGAGGTAGAAGATGCCGAGGTGCAGGCGGTGGAGGAAGGAGACCACCTGTCGCAGGAGGTAGATGGCCTGGAGTAGCGCTTTCCTCTGCTGATCGCTCAGCCTACTGACGGCGCTCTGCAGCCGCTGGGAGACTCTCGATCGTGCTGGGAGCCATCGGGTGTCCTGCGGACGGAACCCCTCGCTGGCGGTCTGCAGGTGCAGCTCCAGGCGGACGAGTCCTCGGTCCAGCAGGTAAGGAACACAGGTGTGAAGGATGATGAGAGTGGCCCGTCTGCCTCGGGAAGGCACCCGCCGCCCACTGGAGTCCACCTGGACAATGTTAACGTACTCCTCACCCAGTGTCTGAAAACCTATAGACGGAGCATTGTAATAGTTACCTGGTGACCCACAATCACACACCCAAATGCTTGCATTTATATAGCAACTGTATAAAATCCTAATATATTTTCCGGAAGTGGCGGCGCTGCCCTGGCAGCAGCGGCTCACCTGCAGGCCGTCTGTTTTTGCTTTTTTGTGTTGTTTTTTTCGTTTTGGTTAGTCTAGTTTTTTGGTTTTTTAGTTTGTGTTTGGGGGGGGGGGGGGGGGTTGAAACGGGGCTTGCTGTCTATCCCTGCGGGGGAATGCGACCTTTTTGTCGTATTCCCCTTCTCTGCCTCCGTCTGCGCTGAGGCCTAATGGCGGAGCTGGTGACCTCGAGGCTCAGGAGGCAGAGCCCGCCAGGACTCGCCCTGAGCTCGCTGACGTGACGACGGTCCGGCTCGGGGCTGGAACAGGGCTTCCGTGAGGGACTGTGACGATCCCGTGAGGACGGCCGGCCCGAGGAAGGAACGGTGCTCCCGTCGGAGTGGCCGAGCTCGGGGAGGTACGGCGTTCCCAGCCCGAGGGAGGAGCGGCGCCCAGTCGGGGCGGCCCAGCCCGAGGGAGGAGCGGCGCCCGGTCGGGGCGGCCCAGCCCGAGGGAGGAGCGGTGCCCAGTCGGGGCGGCCCAGCCCGAGGGAGGAGCGGCGCCCAGTCGGGGCGGCCCAGCCCGAGGGAGGAGCGGCGCCCAGTCGGGGCGGCCCAGCCCGAGGGAGAAGCGGTGCCCAGTCGGGGCGGCCCAGCCCGAGGGAGGAGCGGCGCCCAGTCGGGGTGGCCCAGCCCGAGGGAGGAGCGGCGCCCAGTCGGGGCGGCCTGGCGCGAGGCTGAGACGGTAACGGCACTCACGTGAGGGCGATCCGGCTCGGGGCTGGAACGGTGCTCCGGTGGCTGGGACGGCAGTTCTGGTGGCGGTGACCTGAGTCCGGGGTTCGGCCGCGAGTCAGCGGCTGCGTCGGCGGGACTGGTGGACGGCAGCTTCGACCACCCCGGGCCGCGGTGATTGAGCCGCGGGACTGTTTTAAACATCGCCCGGTGGGGTATCGCCTCAGCGCAGAGGGAGAAGAGGAGGGAAGAGACTGCAACCCTAAGACTTTTGCCTCCATCACAGTGAGGAGGTGCTAGGTGGACTCGCTGTGGTGGATGTTAATATGTGTTTATTGCTGTTTTTTATTGTATTGTATGTATGACTGCAGGCACGAAATTTCGTTCAGACTTCGGTCTGAATGACAATAAAGGAAACCCTGTAACCCTGTATATTTCAAAGGACAACCCAATCACACCTAAAAGTATGAAGAAACACAAAATCCTATATCAGACAGAGCAATACGGGGTTGCATCTTAGCCACTGACCATCAGCAATGACTTAACTGAACAGCACATCAGACTTGGAGACAAATAATCCACGTCTATCGATAGCCGTTGTCCTTGTCCAGCTGACAAGGCCAGGTCCACTAACTCCAAAACCCAGGGTACTGACACTGGCAGAGTCAAGATGGATTAGACTTACATCTGAGGAGGCTGCACTGTCGGAGGGCAGTACTAAAGTCAACAGAAATGGGTCGTGCACCCACAGCACACATGACCTTTGGGGTAAATCATGGAGCAAAGATGCAAGTTAACACTTAGAAACAGGATTGGAAACAAGTAAACCAAGTAGAAACACCAAGACAAGGGCCTCGCTGGAGTTATGGGCAGAGGCAGCATAAGGAGCAGACATTAGGAATAGAAAGGACCAAGTCATTGCATTTTGGGCAGAAACAATGGTGCTAGTTCAAAGGAAAAAAATCTCAGCAACAACCAGCAGTAATTGAACCTGACCTGCAAATGTAGTTAGAGAAAAGTACGCCAACTCCACCAGTAACTCGACCTCCTTCCTCCATTCCAGCCATCGCCTCGCACCTGTACAAGGGAAACAGTCAAATTAACTGAGAATCTCCCAAGCTAAAGCGCACAAGAGACCACGAAACACTGAGTGATACACACATTCCAGCAAATGCCTCCTGGTCACTGATGTTCTCGGGTTCAGGAGTGGAGCAGCACATTCGACATCTGTCAAAGTGCTGGCAACAGACGGGTATGGACAAGTCCTTCAAAGCGTGTGGTTATAATGTAAAAGGAAACCAGGGAGATTGTGAAGCAACAGAAGAACATTGCGTGAGGAGAGGATTAGATGGCAGAAAAATGAAGGAATTGAATCAGAGTCAGTAGGCGGGGGGGGGGGGGGGGGGGGGGGGATTATTGTACAAATGTTAGTAGCGAGGCCAAAGTTCGGAATCCTTTGTCACAATACCAATGAGACACTCAGCACAAAGCCACAAAACTAAGCATTGTGAACTCGGATCTTGATAGAAGAGAACAAAACACTATCCATTGCGTCCCATCTCCCCACCACGGCAAAATAAATCAGACACTTGCAAAATAAACATTAACCAATTCACTGGAAAGATCTCAAACAGAATGCCCACAATAAATCCACCATCTGAGACCAAGTCAATCCCCCACCATTTCTCAATCCAAACAGGGGATTTGGGAGAAGTACTGATCTTACCGTTGGTGGATGAATCATGAATCGGAACGCTAACAGCTGAATGAATTACAGGGAAAGAGTAAATTTCCCTGAGGTTTTTTTTTTGCACAAACCAAAAGCTTAAACACACCCACTAAGCTTTGATGGGTCTTGCTCTACCGACACCACCTCGCCACATCCCCAGTTCATAAGTACAGGTGGTCTCACCAGCAAAGATCTGGAAGACGTCATTGGCACAGCTCCGTAGGGAGCCTAGGTAGTACTCATCCTTCTGGTTGGAACGAATGAAATGAGGCTGGTTGACTGGCAGCACGGCCATCAGCGACTCTGTGGGAGAGCACAAGAACATTAAAGAGGCTTCATCCTAAATCTGAACCAGGCCACATGTTCACATTAGATCCACGAAGAACTTTAAGCCAATCCACGGCATCACTAAAATCGCCTCTTTCCACATTGATAATTGGCCTGACTCCACCCCTCAATTCAAATACTGTTGAAAACTTCATACATGTCATTATTATCCCCAGACTGGACTAATCTCTGCCTGCATGCGATCCATATTCCTCCATTCCCTGGATATCCATGCACCTCAGTAACAGGATCACCCAGGAAAGATCCAACCAATCCCAGGGAGAATGTGCAAACTGTATACAAACGGCACCAGAGATCAGGTTTGAATTTAGGTCAATGAAATTGTGTGGCAGCAACATTGCCTGCTGCACCATTCATATTTAATATTAAATCATGTTGACCAACCACTTGTGGTTAACCTACTTTGACCTCCACTTAATCTTAAGTATTGGCTATTTCAAAGGGCTACAAATGGATCGACTGGGCTTATTTTCACTGGAAATGGGTCGAATGGGCTTATGTTCACTGAAAATGGATCGACTGAGCTTAATTTGAAATTCAGAAGGATGAGAGGATATCGTATTAAATTCTTAAGGGAATGGACAGGCTAGATGCAGGAAAAATGTTCCTGATGTCGGGAGAGTCCAGAACCAGGGGTCACAATTTAAGAATAAGGGGTTGGCCATTTAGGACTGAGATTAGAAAAAGTTTTTTCACCCAGAGAGTTGTGAATTTGTGGAATTCTCTGCCACAGAAGGCAGTGGAGGCCAATTCACTGGATATATTCAAGAGAGAGCTAGATATAGCTCTTGAGGCTAACGGAATCAAGGGACATGGGGAGAAAGCAGGAACGGGATACTGATTTTGGATGATCATATTGAATGGCGGTGCTGGCTCCAAGGGCCAAATGGCCTACCCCTGCACCTAATTTCTATGTTTCTAAATGCTTGATCACTGCATTTATTCAAGGGTACACCCAATGCACCAAAAGGGAATCAAAGATTATGGGAACAGTACCAGATCCATCATGGTCTTTGATGAATGGCATAATGGGCTCCAGCGAATGCTGACTAAACCTTGTAACCCAGGCTTGAGTTATAGGGCGAGGTTGGGTAAACTGGGACTCTTTTCTATGGTGCATGTGAGATTGAATGAGGAGATGAATAAGAGGGGCCTCGGGGACAATTTCTTCACGAGTAGTCCCTATCTGGAATGAGCTGTCAGGAAGCTATGGAGGTAGATGTAGTTACAACTTTTAAAATACATTTGGACATACATATGAATATGAAGTGTTTAGGAGGGATATGGGCTTCTGCAGCCAGACAGCAATGTGCCCAGAATGCCAGCTTGGTCATCGTGGACATGGTGGGCCAAAGGGCCTGTTTCCATGTAGCGTGGAAGCTCTTTGTCTCTTGTATCCGCGTACTGAACCCATATTCACCGAATTCCCACCTTGAGATCAACCAGTGGCGGTCGTGCCTTCACCTGCAAGATCCAATCCTTGGAGTCTGATGAGGGGTCTCGACCCGAAACGTCACCTGTTCCTTTTCTCCAGAGATGCTGCCTGACCTGCTGAGTTACTCCAGCACTTTGTGTTTGTCCAAGTCCTTGGAGCTCTGTCCGAGACTTCTTTCTGGATTCTTGGTCTGCACTTTGAGAGACCCCGTGTCAAACTGTGCCTGGTTTACCCTCCTAGGACCCACTGGTTGCACTTTTGTTCGGCACTCAGCGAGCCGCCATCAGGGGCGATGGATGAGGAGGCCGCGGGGTAGATTGTGGGGGAAGCACAGTAACAACGGGCCGAATGCCCCCACCCCCGTGTTCCACTATGTCCTCAGCTCGGGGACTGGGAGCGGCGACACAGACCAGCCCCTCGCACCAAACGCAGCCACTCTGCGCCGGTCGCCCAGACCAAAGACCTTAAGCTCTGCTCTAAGATCTTTGGCCCAGACCTTGCGTCCCGACGTCGTGACGTACAATCTAACCGATCAACCAATTAGCTTTGACTCATAAAAACGAACCAATGAGCAGATAGGTTCCACCCGTCCCCGCCCTATCAACCAATCGGCGTCAACATCAGCCAACCAATCAGCACCAACCAACCAATAGCCAACCAATCAGCAAACAGAACAGGCACGCCGGACATCCAGCAACCAATCAGTGCCAAACATCTACCAACCAATCAGTGCCAAATCAACCAACGGCCATCCAATCAGTGTCAAGATTCATCAGCCAATCCGCGCCACACCCGCCAGCCAGCCAGTCAGTGGCGCCGGCAGCGCGCGGGTTGGCGGTTGGTTGGAACAAACTGCCGTCAAACAGGGTAAGAGGAGGGGGAGGGGGAGGAGGAGGGGGAGGGGCCCGGCTGAGGAAGGCACTCGCCAGCAGTATCTTTACTCGCCAGTGAGGGCGCTGCCTGAAACTACAGGACACACACAGGGGAATGTGGAATGAGGAGGAACATATTCCAGCCAACTAGGTGGAGGATCCGTCTGACCCCCGGGGTGATACAAATGGTCTTTATTTGACACATATGCAACTGCACAGTGAAATTCTTTTTGCATATAATTTAGCAATGTTACAAAATTTTGAGATTTTAAAAATCAAGTCTGCAATTTATCCCATCAGATAAAGCATAAAAAGAAGTTTAATTTGACACCTACTTCACTTCAGTATTAGAAACATAGAAACATAGAAATTAGGTGCAGGAGTAGGCCATTCGGCCCTTCGAGCCTGCACCGCCATTCAATATGATCATGGCTGATCATCCAACTCAGTATCCCGCACCTGCCTTCTCTCCATACCCTCTGATCCCCCTAGCCACAAGGGCCACATCTAACTCCCTCTTAAATATAGCCAATGAACTGGCCTCGACAACCCTCTGTGGTAGAGAGTTCCAGAGATTCACCACTCTCTGTGTGAAAAAAGTTCTTCTCATCTCGGTTTTAAAGGATTTCCCCCTTATCCTTAAGCTGTGACCCCTTGTCCTGGACTTCCCCAACATCGGGAGCAATCTTCCTGCATCTAGCCTGTCCAACCCCTTAAGAATGTTATAAGTTTCTATAAGATCCCCTCTCAATCTCCTAAATTCTAGAGAGTATAAACCAAGTCTATCCAGTCTTTCTTCATAAGACAGTCCTGACATCCCAGGAATCAGTCTGGTGAACCTTCTCTGCACTCCCTCTATGGCAATAATGTCCTTCCTCAGATTTGGAGACCAAAACTGTACGCAATACTCCAGGTGTGGTCTCACCAAGACCCTGTACAACTGCAGTAGAACCTCCCTGCTCCTATACTCAAATCCTTTTGCTATGAAAGCTAACATACCATTCGCTTTCTTCACTGCCTGCTGCACCTGCATGCCTACTTTCAATGACTGGTGTACCATGACACCCAGGTCTCGCTGCATCTCCCCTTTTCCTAGTCGGCCACCATTTAGATAATAGTCTGCTTTCCTGTTTTTGCCACCAAAATGGATAACCTCACATTTATCCACATTATACTGCATCTGCCAAACATTTGCCCACTCACCCAGCCTATCCAAGTCACCTTGCAGTCTCCTAGCATCCTCCTCACAGCTAACACTGCCCCCCAGCTTAGTGTCATCTGCAAACTTAGAGATATTGCCTTCAATTCCCTCATCCAGATCATTAATATATATTATAAATAGCTGGGGTCCCAGCACTGAGCCTTGCGGTACCCCACTAGTCACTGCCTGCCATTGTGAAAAGGACCCGTTTACACCTACTCTTTGCTTCCTGTTTGCCAGCCAGTTCTCTATCCACATCAATACTGAACCCCCAATGCCGTGTGCTTTAAGTTTGTATACTAATCTCTTATGTGGGACCTTGTCGAAAGCCTTCTGGAAGTCCAGATACACCACATCCACTGGTTCTCCCCTATCCACGCTACTAGTTACATCCTCGAAAAATTCTATAAGGTTCGTCAGACATGATTTACCTTTTGTAAATCCATGCTGACTTTGTCCAATGATTTCACCACTTTCCAAATGTGCTGCTATCCCATCTTTAATAACTGACTCTAGCAGTTTCCCCACTACCGATGTTAGACTAACTGGTCTGTAATTCCCCGTTTTCTCTCTCCCTCCCTTCTTAAAAAGTGGGGTTACATTTGCTACCCGCCAATCCTCAGGAACTACTCCAGAATCTAAAGAGTTTTGAAAGATTATTACTAATGCATCCACTATTTCTGGAGCTACTTCCTTAAGTACTCTGGGATGCAGCCTATCTGGCCCTGGGGATTTATCGGCCTTTAATCCATTCAATTTACCCAACACCACTTCCCGGCTAACCTGGATTTCACTCAATTCCTCCAACTCCTTTGACCCGCGGTCCCCTGCTATTTCCGGCAGATTATTTATGTCTTCCTTAGTGAAGACGGAACCAAAGCAGTTATTCAATTGGTCCGCCATATCCTTGTTCCCCATGATCAACTCACCTGTTTCTGACTGCAAGGGACCTACATTTGTTTTAACTAATCTCTTTCTTTTCACATATCTATAAAAACTTTTGCAGTCAGTTTTTATGTTCCCTGCCAGTTTTCTTTCATAATCTATTTTTCCTTTCCTAATTAAGCCCTTTGTCCTCCTCTGCTGGTCTCTGAATTTCTCCCAGTCCTCCGGTATGCTGCTTTTTCTGGCTAATTTGTACGCATCATCCTTCGCTTTGATACTATCCCTGATTTCCCTTGTTATCCACGGATGTACTACCTTCCCTGATTTATTCTTTTGCCAAACTGGGATGAACAATTTTTGTAGTTCATCCATGCAGTCTTTAAATGTCTTCCATTGCATATCCACCGTCAACCCTTTTAGAATTAATTGCCAGTCAATCTTGGCCAATTCACGTCTCATACCCTCAAAGTTACCTTTCTTTATTACTTAAAGGGTCAGAATGGTTCAGCACAGGAACATGACTAGCACGCGGGCTAAAGAATGGATGAAATACTATACTCTGAAATGTACGAATATATCTCGAATGAAGTCTTTTTTATTTTAATAAATTTTTCCATTCTTCTTTAACTATCTTTTTCCTTTTTTTTTTTTGTTTTTGTTTTTGTTTTTCTTCTCTTTCTTTTCTTTCTTTACTTCACCTATCTCTTTAGTTCTATCTACTTTAAAAAAAAAAAAAAAGGCAAAAAGTATTGGAGACAATGTAATAATAATTGACAATATTATCAATTTAAAAATGTAAGACTGTAATGATGTAATTAGGTTATGTACCTATCTCCAATAAAAAATATTTTCAAAAAAAAAAAAAATTAAAAAAAAAATTTTTAAAAAAAATAAATAAATAAATTAAAAAAAAATTAAAAAAAAAAAAAAAAAAAAAAAAAGTTACCTTTCTTTAAGTTCAGAACCATTGTTTCTGAATTAACAATGTCACTCTCCATCCTAATGAAGAACTCAACCATATTATGGTCACTCTTGCCCAAGGGGGCACGTACAACAAGACTGCTAACTAACCCTTCCTCATTACTCAATACCCAGTCTAAAATAGCCTGCTCTCTCATTGGTTCCTCTACATGTTGATTTAGATAACTATCCCGCATACATTCCAAGAAATCCTCTTCCTCAGCACCCCTGCCAATTTGATTCACCCAATCTATAAGTAGATTGAAGTCACCCATTATAACGGTTTTGCCTTTGTCGCACGCATTTCTAATTTCCTGTTTGATACCATCTCCAACTTCACTACTACTGTTAGGTGGCCTATACACAACACCCACCAGCGTATTAATTCAGTTAATTAATTAATTAAATAAATCAATTCAGTATTAAAAAAGTTATGGCCATTTTCATACTCGGGAATTAGCATCTTGTTCCCTATTGCTTTTCCATTGACTTAACACAAAAGCTGTGATCGAGGACAGTCGAAAGCCCATAACTTTCTTAAAAATCAAGAGAATTGAATGAAATTTTCAGTTATTATAGATTGAAGCATTCTGAAACAAATATAAAACATCTTACTTGGATGACCTGAAATTAAAGCATATAATTAGTTAATTACCTAATTGTAGTTATTACAAAATTGATCGTTGTGACGGAAATAGTAATAAACAGCCAGACTGCCTTAAATTCAAAAATGTGATATTCTCAAGATCAGAACTTTAATATTATTGTATTATATGCTGTAAGTCCGTAACAGATAGGTAAAACAAAGTACAATTTCTAGCAATAGACCAAGTCTTTATGGAGAAGATCAGTTGCTAGCTCGTACATTGGCATACCATAATCATCACACTCCTCAGATTGTAACCAATACGCAACTCTGTGCACCTTGTTTTTCCTCAACTTTTCAATTTTGGCATTGTAAACTACAAGTTTTTGCTCTTCAAACCACACATGACATGCTTTTCTGCCCACTACTTTCCCATTAAGAATGTCCTGCAGATTCCATTTCTTAAGAAAAGGATTTTTTTTTTTAATAGCCTAAGTATCCAAATAACAAACTAATACCATTCACACAAGAACTCGCAATATAACATGATTTTTAAATCTCATGGTCATGGATTGTCATAGAGGGAGTACATTCTTGCCATAGAGGGAGTACAGAGAAATTCTTGCCATAGAGGGAGTACAGAGAAGGTTTACCAGACTGATTCCTGGGATGGCAGGACTTTCATATGAAGAAAGACTGGATAGACTCAGCTTGTACACGCTAGAATTTAGAAGATTGAGGGGGGATCTTATAGAAACTTACAAAATTCTTAAGGGGTTGGACAGGCTAGATGCAGGAAGATTATTCCCGATGTTGGGGAAGTCCAGAACTAGGGGTCACAGTTTAAGGATAAGAGGGAAGTCTTTTAGGACCGAGATGAGAAGATCATTTTTTACACAGAGAGTGGTGAATCTGTGGAATTCTCTGCCACAGAAGGTAGTTGAGGCCAGTTCATTGGCTATATTTAAGTTAGATGTGGCCTTGTGGCTAAAGGGATCAGGGGGTATGGAGAGAAGGCAGGGATGGGATACTGAGTTGGATGATCAGCCATGATCATATTGAATGGCGGTGCAGGCTCAAAGGGCCGAATGGCCTACTCCTGCACCTATTTTCTATGTTTCTATGTTTCTATGAATTTATATGCCAGATGGAAGGAATTTAATGTTTAATTCCCGTAAGTTAATCTAGAAACATCCACTCAATATAATTTTTGCACAATACATGGGACTAAAACTGATATTTAGTATAAAAATATTGACTATGGGTAGACAATAACACAAAATATAGACAATTTAGATGCTCTTATGATATGATTGTCCAAAAAAAAAGAGCATTTAAATCATCTTGCGAGTGGGTTTTTCTGGAACGCGATCAATTGGAACGTTGCATTTGCGGTGAATTTGAACCACATATCGGTAGGAAAAACACTACCGGTTCGTATGGGGCCCAAATCACATTTTCGCATCATAAAATTTGATTAAAGCCATCCCAAGAAACAAGATTATATATAAAATAAACGATTTACATTTTGTTTAGTCCCTTTCATGCGATACGTCATGTTGTAGGCATTGAGGGCGTTAGAAGTCGCTTTTTATTTTAATGTAATTATTCAATTGTATCACGATTAAAAAAAATTTTTAAATCCGAAACGGAGGTCGGATCGATTTTTCTTCAGCAGCTAGCAGCCCGAGGAAGTCCGCCTCCGATAAGGGGTAGAAAAACGCATTTTAATCCCGCCCCCCCACCTCAAAGATGCCAAAGTTGCGTACACGGCCAGTGGCAGAACTGCATCGCCGCTGAAGGTAAGTTTTGTAACATCGCTACATATATTACACATGCTGGCGCCACCATTATTCCTCTCCTGTCGGCCCGCGCCCAGAGAGTAAATGTTATAAATGGTAATAAATGTAACAATAAATATGACGTTCAAAAACAGTCGAATGGTGCGAAGGTTATCGTGCAATCTGAAATTGCACAAAAATAGCCTGAAGAAACACTGAATGAGGTTGTGTTAAGAGTAACGTGACAACATCTGACAGCAATTGGTTGAGAAATGTAAAAAAGCCTAGCGAGGGCAATTGTATGTCCCTCACATATAGTACAGAAGATTTTGTGATGAGAATTAGAAAATGTCAAGGAATTAAACAATTTCTGTTCTGTCTCGACTGAAGAAGACAAAATTCTCCGAGACATTCTGGAAAGCCAAAAATCTTGTGGCAATAAAAACATTAAATAATTAGTCTGAGAAAAGGAAAGTGGCTGACTGAATTAAAGAGTCTGAAAATGGAAAAATCTTGATTATCTGCATTTAAAACTTTGGAAAAAGGTCACTGTGGTATTTTGCGATGCTCGGGTTATCATCATAAATTTTGGAATGATTCCTGCAGATTAGAAGGTAACAAATGTGAACACACTATTTAAGAAAGGAGGAAGAGAGAAAAGAGGGAATGCACTACAGTTACTGCAGCTCGGGGAAGGGAACTGAAGGAATTTGAAAATTACTACCAACAAAATTGAGATATGCAAGAAAAAGGTGCTCTTACAGAATTTGAATGAAAGAAACACCTAAATAAATACAGATTGCAAACGAAACAACAAATGTTGTCAATTTTTGTAAAAAGTTCACGTTACAAAAAACCAGGGTGCAGATATTTTCTTGGAACCCTAACCCCTCCATAATGAAGTGTTAGTGTGACATCAGTGTTGAGGAAATGATGGAATCTATAATAAAGAATGTGAAATTTGAAGATGTTGAAAGGTTGGCATGGGCATGGTAAGCTTGCTGTATGACTCATCAACACACTTAGAAGATAATAATATGTTTGAGCAGAGTCAACATAAACTCATGAACGGGAAATCATGCTGGTCTAATCTATTGGCGTTACTTGAGAATGTATCTAGTAGAGTAAATGAAGGGGAATTAGTAGATGTATTTGTAGTTCAAAAGGCTTTTGGTAAAGTCACACACAATAGGTTGTTGAACAAAGGTTGTTGGGACATGGTTTAAGAGTTCATTGACAGATAGAAAATAAAGAGTAGGAATAAATGGATTAATAAAAGTTAATGGCTACCACACGGATCAATGCAAGCGCCCCAATTATTCACAAACTACGGTATATTATTGATTTGACTGAGGAGAGCAAGAGGGATTTTTCTACGATTGCTGATGGCATGAAACTAATTGAGCAGTTAGAAGGCTGAAAGGAAGCTTTAGAGGGATATACAAAAGTTATAACATGGGTAATTGTGAAAAATGAGTTTATCTACTTTGGTCGAGAAAATATACATGTTGAGCATTTATTTAAAATGGTGTGAGACTGAGAAATGTTGATGTTCAAAAGGACCTTAGTCTCCTTGAGTATAAATCACTGAAAGCTAATGTGCAGATACAGCCAACAAATCAGAACGCAAAGAGTAGGCTGTCTATTATTGCTAGATAATTTGAATATAAGTAAAGATGTCTAACTACAATATATCCTTATTCATCTTTGACTTCTTTTTCCTCCTCAATGCTAAGGGACTATCTAAGAAGAACTACAATTAAATATGGGAACAAAAACAAAAAATGCAGAAAAAGAATTAGCAGGAATGGAATTCATTAGCGGTTTAGTTACTGGTCGCTTCGAAAACAAAGATTTATAGATTTCTGGATATTAAAGAAATCAAGGTCTGGGGAGGAAGGAGGAAAATGGTGTCCTGAAAAAGTTGAGCCATGATCTTGTTGAATGGCAAAGCTGGCATGTGAGGCCAAATAACCTCCTGTTCCTGTTCCCTATGCTCAAACTCCAGACCCTAGGAACCCAGGTGCTATCTGTACGGAGTTTGTACTTTCTCCCTGTGACCGCGTTGTTTTTCTCCGGGTAATCCGGTTTCCTCCCACATTCCAAAGACGTGCAGGTTTGTAGGTTTATTGGTGTCTGGAAATAGTAAATTGTCCCAAGTGTGTACGATAGTGTTAGTGTACGGGGTAACCGCTGGTCGGCGTGGTCATGGGGGACCGAACGGCCTGTTACCATGCTGTATCTCTAAAGTCTAACATCTAAAGAATCAGTGCCGTCTCCCTCTGCCACTGGATCCTCAACTCTTTGACCCACAGACCTCGCTCAGCGAGAAAAGGTGACAACATCTCCTCCACAATAACACTAAGGCACGCAAGGTTGCATTCTCAGCCCCCTACTATACTCCCTCTATATTCACAACTGTACGGCCAAATTAATTCCATCTACAAGTTTGCAAATAACAGCACTGTGGTAGGTTGCATCATGAACAATGATGAGAAGGAGTACAGGAAGGAGATAGTTTCATGATATCAGGCCAATAAAATCTCCCTCAATGTCAGCAAGACAAAGGAGATAGTTGGTACACAAAATTGCTGGAGAAACTCAGCGGGTGCAGCAGCATCTATGGAGCGAAGGAAATAGGTGACGTTTCGGGCCGAAACCCTTCTTCAGACCCGAAGGAAATAGGCGACGTTTCGGGCCGAAACCCTTCTTCAGGAGATAGTTATTGATTTCAGGAAGCATGTTGGAGTACATGCCCCAATCAGCATCAATGGTGCGGATGTGGTAAAAGTTGAGAGCTTCAAGTTCTTTGGCGTTAATATTACCAATGATCTATCGTGGAGCAACCACATTGATGCGACAGATAGGAAGGCACACCAATGCCTACTTCCTGAGGAGATTGAGAACATTCAGCATGTCTCAAGTGACTTACAAACCTCACTAGATGCGCCATGGAAAGCATACTGTAGGATTGCATCACAGTTTGGTTTGGGTGTAGCTTTGCCCAAGACTGCAAGAGATTGCAGAGAGTTGTGGAAGTACCTGAGTCCATCACACAGACCGGACTCCCCATCATTGACTCAATCTACACTTCAGGCTGTCTTGGAAAAGCAGCCAAAATAATCAAAGCCTTGACGCACCCTGGTCATTTCTTCTTCTCCCTGCTCCCATCTGGCAGAAGGTTCAGAAGCTTGGAAGTGCACACCACCAGACTCAGCAACTATTTCTTCCTCTCCATTGTCAGGCTCCTGAATGGTCCTTCCATAAGCTAAGGTACTGTTCAATTCGCCTCTACCTTATTGAGGACATTGGACGTTATCAAAGGAACTGATGCACTTCAATGCTGAGAGCTGTGTTCTGCAATCTGTATTGCCTTGTATCTAATGTATTTGAATTTGAACTGATTGTATTTATGTACGGTATATCTGATCTCTTTGGGTAGCATGCAAAATACGTGACAATAATAAACCTAAACCTCATACATAATTTAAATACTTAGACGAGGCCAGTGGCGGACTGGGTCTAAAAATATTGGTTGCCAGGAGACAAAGGGGGCCCACCCACAACCACAATGCTATCATTTAGCAGGGGCCCACTTGCTATCATTTGCTATCACTTCATCAGGGGCCCACTTGCCATCGGGCAAGCTGACACCCTGGCCAGTCCGCCACTGGACGAGGCATAGCTTTGCAAAGTACAGCACCCAAAACATGCAGAGCAATCTGCCACACACACAGCCGTGTGATGTGATTAGTTCAGCTGCTCTCTGGCATCTCTTCCATCCGCTAAAATGAGCAGACAGAGCCAAATACCTCCTCCACAGGACATCCCCTCTGACAGTACAATCAATAGCAGAGTGTCAGATGGTGAGTTCATGTCCCTTGAATGAGGTTTGTTGCGATCTAGGGTCCAAGCAATGGGAGGTGGGGAAGGACAGGGAATCAATAAGTGGATCTGAGATTACGTGAGTTGGAGGAAGAGTGCAGAACGTAGCTGGAGAAATTGTCCCGAATGCTCAGGTATCTGAATCTACCTGAACCACGACCAATTCAAACTGGAGCTTAAGGATTTATAAATGTTCTGCAACCTGACCTGATGGCACCCTGACGCGTGCGATAGATTAGATCAGTACTGATGCTGCTGACAGTCAGCACTGAGTCAGCATACATATCGATTAACATGGCCAAAGGTGACCAATAACCATGGGATTGTCAGGCTATTCGTGCAGGGAGTGTACATATACTTTATTTATTGTTTTAAAACAGCTATTGTAAATGATTCCTTACAATGCACACAGCATTGGCTTCCTCTCATTCTGCCTGTCCAATGTTCTCTTCGCAGCATTTCCTCTTTAACCAGAATTAAATTAGTTTAGGAAGATGAGAAATTTATTTAGTCAGAGGGTGGTGAATCTGTGGAATTGTTTGCAACCAAAGGCTGTGGAGGCTAAGTCAGTGGATGTACCGTATTTAAGGCAGAGATAGATAGAATCCTGATTAGTACGGGTGTCAGGGGTTATAGGGAAAAGGCAGGAGAATGGGGTTAGGAGGGAGAGATAGATCAACCATGATTGAATGGCGGAGTAGACCCGATGGGCCGATTGGCCTAAATCTGCTCCTATCACTTATGATCTTTTGATCTATGATCATAATCCCTACATTCCATGTTTCCTATACAACCCCTGTTCCCTATTGGAGTTGTGTTCTCATCATCGTTTGTCATCTCAGCCCTTGGGAATAAGAAGGGAGACAAATCCACTGGGGTTCCTGTTCCTGTTCTTACTGTAAAGAAAGAAAGACAGAATAACACTGTTCAAATCCTACGAGATCCCAAAGTCCCTCACAGACAGTGCAGTCATTTTGAAGAGTAGTCACTGCTGTCATGCAAGGAAACTTGGCAGAGAGCTCCCACACGCAAGGATGTCAATGTGATTTGATAATCACTGTCAGTGATGTTGGTCAGGTCAGTGGGGAGCGCCCTTCGCCGCTCTTCAATATAGTGATCACCACAGGGGAAGGACAGGGTCAGCTTGTTCTGCAGAAATGTCAAACACTGACTGAACAGAGCCTCCACACATCAGGGCTGTGGAATTGGTCATTTATCAGGTAGAGAGGAGAAATGGGAAAACCTTTAAAAGCTTCTCAAGTATTAAAAGACATTTGGATGGGTTTAGAGAGATATGGGCCAAATGTGGGCAGGTGTGGGTAGACCATCTTGTCGGCATAGACAAGTTGGGCTGAAAGGCCTGTTTCCATGCTGTATCACTCAATCAATACACAACTTCATATAACCCGAGGCTACAGAACCAGCCAAGTAAGGGAAGCAGCCAAATATCAATAACTCTATGCAAGTTCTCACACAATCCACATTGAGACAGGTGCAACCAGTGTGTTCTTCTCCAACTACACCAACCAACCCAAGGGCTAAACATCAGCACAGGAACCACTGGTGGTATTGATCCTTGTGAGAGAGTTTGTTTCGCTCAGCCGCAGCCTCCATCCGGGTTTTAGCCCAGCACTAACACAGTAAAACCCTCAGGACGGCACCTCGTTCTGGGATATCAGGACAGGAGAATATTTTAACGACGACCTCAAAGAATGGAGAGGTTGTTTGGTTTGCTGACCGAATGACAAAATCTGTGGCCCAGCCAGTGGAAGGGATGATGGCAAATGGAGGGGATTTGAGATGTGAAATAGGTGTGGATTGGAGTAGATATCAAGGTAGGATTTAGGGTTGGGAGAGAAATTCAAGCTGCAGCAAGTGGTTTAAAGCAACATGGCTGTGGAAAATCAGTGTGATTCACAACCTGTGGTTTGCAGTACTCCTGGTACTTGTTGAAAGATTCAGTTGTGCCTTTTCCTTAAGATTCATGTACACACATCCCGTGCACACTGGCACGCCTTGCCCGATGCCCGATCCTGTCAAAGTGGTTCATAAATGCTCAGTTATGGGTTGCTGACAGGAAATCAAGTCTGGACAGTGCAGGTTATACTTGGGAGATGAAGCTTCTAATTTTTAAGCACAATTTAGTTGTGGCCTCTCTCGGTCTCCCAGAGTAGGGTCACAGTAAGGACACTCCTGGTGGAGAAGACGGGAGTGAAATGGGCAGAGTAGCTCTTGGTCAAGAGGATGTTTCCCTCAACACTCCTACCTCCATCTGAGGACTGATGCGAGGCAAATATGAGTTGAGTGAAAGCACAGAGTCTTTTACCCTGGGTAGGGGCATCAGAACCCAGAGGATATCGTGGATTTAAGGCGTGGAGCCAAATTTTTCACTCAGAGGGTGATGGTATATGGAACGAGCTGGAGGAGGAGGCAGTTGATGCAAATACTATAACAGCATTTAGATTATCAAAACGTGCAGTGCATGAACTGGCTCTTTGGCCCATAATTTTCATGCTGAACATGATGCCAAGACAACTCTTTTCTGCCTATACATAATCCATATCCCTGTATATCCATATGCCTTTCTGAAAGTCTCTTAAATACCACTATCGTATCTGCCTCAACCTCCAAGCAAGGTAGTGCGTTTCAGGCACTCACCACCCCTTGTGCACAAGCGCGGACAGGTAGGATTAGTGTAGATGGGGCATGTTAGTCATTGTGGGCAAGTTGGGCCAAAAGGCCCGTTTCACGCTATAGGACTCTCTATGACTCGGGGAATGGTAGAGTGCGTGCACATGATATTTCAGAGTCCATGCATAACCTCAGAGCAGCTTATTAATCAGAAAGGCTGTTGCTCCCTGGGTGTGTAGACCAAATGCCTCCACTGCAGGTTCATGCTTGTGGTTTAGAAGTTTATCTGACTCTTATTTCCTGCTGCACTTGGCTGTGCTTGTTGACTTTCAGTTCTCATGCTGGACATATTGGTAGATCTTGGAGAACAAAGGCTAATCCTTTTGATCCTTGATTTTGAACTCAATGATTCAATGATACTTCATTGTCACATGTACCTAGGTACAGTGAAATGCTTTGTTTTAGATCTAATCAGGTAAAACCTTATAGCAGACATCACACACCTGTAGGCAGTACACAAGAGTCGCCACATTTCTAGTGCCAACAAAATTATAAAAGTTAATGGAACAGTTAGGGTTCTTGGCTGAAGAGCCTAATATAACTCTACACGTGAGCCAAGAGCCATTTACTGGAGATTGTCATTCCTCAAGATACAATTCTGTTTGTTACACTACACAGGAATGGGATAGGCACAAATTGCTGTTCTCTGCAATCTCTGGAGAGGAGGAATGGGTGACATTTCGAGTCGAGACCCTTCTTCAGACGAGGTCAGGCTATTCTTGAAAGGATCGCCCTTTGTATTCACTTGCCGTATAGTCCCAATATCGTGAGGCCATTCATCGATGACCACTGTGCATCAGGGGGAAGGGGGGCGGGAGGTAGTGAAGGAGAAGAAAGGCTATGATGTTGAAGTAAAGAGGTCCTCTCCAGAGGTGCTGTGTGTGTGTGTGCACACCACAGGAAGACTTCACTAACCCAGCTGATTGTTGTCACAGAGAGGCTGCCTGTGCCTGAATGCATCAAGACTTTGGCAGCAGTCACATTTGGAGTGATAAATGGCAAGTTAACACCACGCCACATTAGCAACTGGCACAGATTGTTCCCTTCAGACAGCAATACTGTCACATTGCCTGACATTGTTATCACCCATTTCTCCATCAGCGCATCCTGGGGAACACAGCTCGAGTTAAGTCCAAAATAGGACTTAATTATTGTTGCTATGAGTGCACTGCAGAGGCTTCACTGAAGAACCCTAGTCCTATTTTTGTGAAATAAAACTCTGCGATGGAATTCCTCAGTGAAACCCTCCAATTGTGTGTGAGTGAATTGATTGTTTGAAAGATACAGCATGGAAACAGGCCCTTCGGCCCACCGAGTTCAGGCTGACCATGGATCACAGTAGTTCGATGTTATCCCACTTTCTCACCTACTCCCGACCCACTAGGGGGCAATTTACAGAGGCTGATTAACCTATAAACCCGCACGTCTTTGGGATGTGGGAGGAAACCGGAGCACCCAGAGGAATCCCGCGGCGAACATGCAAACTCCACACAGACGGCACCTAAGGAAGGTCAGGATCAAGCCCAGGGTATCTGGGAACGGCTCTACCAACGGTGCCTTTATACTGGAATTCAAACGTATGTTGGCTGCTCTGGAAGATCCTGAGGTGATGAAAGAAGCGACCGAAATGCACCTCTTTCATTTTTCTTTCCAAAAGCTCAGATGACTGTTCCTTTCGAGAAGTCAAATGAAAGAAAAGGTGTCAGCTTCGCACAGGACATGAGCAATTATTAACCTAGGTGCCCTTTGTACCAACCGCAAGGACAGCTAATGCTCAGAAAGCAATCGTGGAGGTGGGTGGGGTGGAGCAAGGCAGAGAAAGACCAAAGGCAAAAACACCATGAAACGCACAGTTAATAGTCCGAGGCTGTTGTTCAACCTCTCACATCCGGCAGAACCAGTATTCCTGGAACCTTCCACCTCATCTCCCGCTTCACCTCTCTCCCTGGCTGTCTCCCTTGCACCAATTTGTCAACACCCTTTCACACTTTCGTTGGTTTACGCCCATTTTTCTGCCTCTACCTGGTTGCCCAGGTTCCTGGATTTGAACAGTGAATGAGGTTGTGTCATGTGCGTGTGGGACTGCCTCCCCAGCCCTGTCTTAACAACTCTGAATAACTCCAGAGGTAGGCGGGCTCAGTCAAGGCAGCTTTGTTTCTTTTTTCTTAACTGTAAGCCTTTGACATTTACTGAGAAAAGCCCGTGCATTAGACCCCGACTTAGTGGCTGCTCCCGGCAAGGCCCACCTTACACCACACAAGCCCAGGTAAGACGCTGCTCCATTTTTAACGAGTTCTGTTACCTTGCTCAAACTTCCAGGCATTTCGCAGCAAGCTCCAAACTTGCCTTTCATTGAAAAATCTGCGCTTGGATTAACCCCTTACAGACTTGTTCTTAATTTTTAAAAAAAACATATTGTGTCTTTTTTTCCAACACCCTTCCCCTGCCTCACGGACCCGCTGATGGGTTAAATCGGGATACCTGGCACTTTCATTATTTCAGGGGAAGGTGCCAGGAATACTGGTTCTGCTCATCTCCGATGTGGGATCCTAGTCAGAGTGAAGGGGCAACAGAAGCTGACACTCTGCCCTCTTCAGAGTCTGTACAAAGGTCTCGACCCAAAACGTCACCTATTTATTCCTTTTCGGCAGAGATGCTGCCTAACCCGCTAAGTTACTTCAGCTTTTTTTGTGTCTGTCTTCGGTTTAAGCCAGCATCTGCAGTTCCTTCCTACACATTCTGCCCCAATCCCTGGTTTGGCTTCTATCCCGATACTGAGCTCAGTTAGAAAGGATTACATCAGATCCTGCTGGCCTCTCTGTCATGTGCACACATGCCTACATCGCCTCTTGTTCTGAAATTTCAAACTCCCATCCGACTCTGTCCATGTTTCTGCCCTTCCCTATCGATGTAACCTCCCCCAGCCCACCAGTTCTCGAAGGTCTCCGCACTCCCACTATTCTGGTCTCTTGCTCACCCACCTCTCTCTGGCTGGGTGTCTAAGAAGCAAGACAATGTAGGCACAAGAAATGCAGATGCTGCAATCTGAAGGACAATACAAGCTGCTGGTGGAACTCAGAAGATCAGGCAACATCTGTGTTTGATGTATCGAGTTCCAGTCCTGATATTGGGTCTTTATCCAAAATGCTGACCACCCCTTTGCCTCCACGGATGTTGCCAAGTCCGCTGAGTTCCTGCAGCAGCTTGTCATTTCGCTCAGCACAAAAATGTGTTTTATCTGGATCTTCAAAAGGCATTTAATTATGTATCGCACAATGGGTTGATGTGTACGCATTGCTGTGGATGAAAGCTGGTTGAACTACAGAGAATAGCTGGAGTAAATGGCTACGTTCAATCTGGCCAGCTATTTTTTATGGAGTGCCTCTGTTAATGACTTGGATGATAGGACAGAGTGGTAATAAATCAAAATCTGGTGTGGACTCACAGTCAAGACAGTGAAATGCACGGTGAGGAGGCTGTCTGCAGGATAAATGTGCTCAATGACTGGGAGTAAAATATGAAGACATGTGGAATTATACACCTTGGTAGGAACATTGTAAAACAAGACTATTTTTCAATGGCGTGTAACTATTAGTGTACACTGGGTGTGCTAGTACACAAAGTGTAAAAAGGCAACATCAGGAAGATGAAGCTATGTCAGGCCTCCATTGCAAGGGAATTAGAGGATTGAAATGTCGGGATAAGGTACCTTGCCTGATGCAAGTGCCCAGGGCCTTGATGATACCACATCTGGAGAACTGCAAGCGTGTTTGGATAGTAGTCCTCAGGAAGGATATTCATGCCTTGTGGTCATTGCAATGTGCATTTTCCAGTCTTTTCAGGGATGAGGGGCCTATTTGATTTAGAGCAGCTAAGAACTAACTGGAGTGAGAGAGAGAGAGAGAGATTATCTCACTGAGTTCGAAGTGCTAAGGGACAGCACGGTGGTGCAGCGGTAGAACTGCTGCCTTATAACGCGAGAGACCCGGGCTTGAACCTGACTACTGGTGCTGTCTGTACGAAGTTTGTTCATTCTCCCCGTGACCATGTGGGTTTTCTCAAAGATCTTCGGTTCAAAGTCAAAGTCAATTTTATTTGTTGCATGCACCCGAAGGTGCAGTGAAATTAATTTGCCAGCAGCGATTCACTTAAAAAGAACACACACTACACAATAGAATTTACCACAAACATCCACCACAGCTTTCTTCACTGTGGTGGAATGCAACAAAGTTCAGTCAGTCCTCCTCCTTTGTTCATCTGTGGTCGCCGCTACGGACAGCTCGATGTGCAGGCCCTCTCGTCGGGATGATCAAACCTCCGACATTGGGACAGTAAAACACACTCCGTGGCTTGGAGTGCCCGAATCAGCACTTTCCTACCGGAGACCGCGGCTTCAGGATGTTATAGGCCGCAGGCCGGCGGTCGGAGCTCTTCTCTGGCGATCCCCGGCAAGGGATCCCTGACTCCGGATGGTAAGTCCACTCCACGCCCGCGGCTGGGAGCTCCGCAGACCACAGCCCCATGATGCCAAAGTCACCAGGCCAGCGATCAGAGCACTCCTCTCTGGCGACCCCCGGCAAGGTTTCACCCGCTCCGCGATGGAAAAGTCCATGCTGCGCCTGCTGCTGAAGCTCTGGGCCCGATTCCGGGAAAGGCCGTTGAGAAGGCAACCAAAAGCGGTTACCCCGTTTTCACCCCCCCCCCCCCCCACACCACCCCCCACACAAGACACACCCCGCACTCCTCCCGCAGGCAGTCAAATATTGTGCAGGGTGTCGGCTCATTTTTGGGGGCATTGCAGTGGAATTTGACCTTGCCCTCAGCTGAGGTCCACAACTTGCGGGGTTTGCAGCAGACCTCACGGGGACCGCAGTGCATGATTTGTGATTTGACTCTCGTAGCCTGGGGTAGGAAGGCAATAGTAATGAGCCAAGGCAACGCAGCGATTGTGGGCTGAAGCTGAGATCAATGTGGTCGATGAGCTCAGGGAAGTGAGCGGCAAATTGACTGAAGTGCAAAACCCTCCCTTTCACTGTAGTAGTTGACTGAGTTGTTTTGGGCTGATAAGGTGTTGGACAAAATCCAACTTTGAAAACTTGTCCGAAAATGAATTGGACCTTGCGATAGGCCAAGAATGAAAAGTAAACCAGGGGTTTACTGGAATGCTGACTTTTATATAGAGTACAAAGGACAGGAAGTTTTGCTTCTGTTGTATAAAGCCAACATCAGATCCCGTGCAGTTTATGCATTGCAACTCAGGTAAGGAACTGTTGTCCTTGGAGAGTTTCAGTATAGATTTATAGATTTAATACCATAGCAACTTACATTATGTGGCACCTATAACATCAACATGCTTCACAGGGCTGTTATTAATCAATATTTCACACAAACACATTCAGGAATATGAGGATGGATGACTAAAACTTTGCTCAACGAGGAAGGTTTTAAAATTCGCTGTCAAAACATTTTAGGGAATTTGGGAGCAACTGAAGATAAGACCACCAATGGTGGAGACACCAAATTCAGGGATGACCAAGTGGGTTGTAGGATGCAAGATTTCAGAGATAGGGAGGAGGAGAGGAGAGGGATTTGAAAATAAAAATGAGAAATTTAGCATTGATCCATCGTTATATTTGGAGCCAAGATGAGTCGGGTGAATCGGTGAATGGGAACTGGTGCAAGTGAAGGCACGGGCAGGAGGTTTCTGAACAGATCACATTGTGTAAAAGATGGGGAGGGGGCTTAGAAAATAAAGCCTCACGATAAATACCGAGTGGGTGAGGATTTCAGCAGCAAGGTGATGTTACAAGGAGGATGTGGTGATGGAGTGGATGCGTGGTAAGAAGCTTACCTTGGGGTTGGATACAACACCATAGTTGGGATTTGTCTGGCTGAAGGATTTAAGGGATTAACTTGGGGGAGGATTGCACATTGCCTGTGTTCCCTTCATTCACCCGTTTGAGCACTGAGCTAATGAAGGTCTTTAACACGATTAAGACATTCAAAAGAGAAACTCGTTCCTCTGAGAGACACCGCTTCAACGCTCGGGCGAGGCAATCCAGGACGGAAAGCAGAAAGCACTTCAGCAAAGATTGAAGGAAAGCAGAGCCTCTCTCCTTGAACGTGTGTTGGTCAGTTGGAGCTTTTACAGCTGTGGTGAATGGATTTTTATTAGGTGAGTATCATGAGATCGAGAACTAGAACTGGGAAATGAAATGATGGGACATGATCTGAGTGATGGTAGTCCTGTTTCCCCAGAGTGTACAGCGATGTGACTGCTGGATGTCTGATTGTGTTGTCTGATGCTTTGCAAAGGACATTTCAATAATACTGCAGTCTTTCAAATAATCATGAAGTCAAGTCCCCACGTGTCCACTGTGAAAGAACCCATGGTCACGTTCCAAACAACAGGTGAAGGTTCTCCCTATAGCTCTGCCAGATTCTTACCCTTCAACCAATTCCACTAAATTAAGCAGATGATGTGTTCATGATCACATTGCTGTTTGTGGATCTGTGCATTTCAACATTTCCCAAGTACTCTTGTTGGTTTAGGATTTCCTGAAACAATGAATGTTGTTTCAAAATGTGAGTTATTTCATCGCCTTTAAAATGCATTGAAGTTTTTGTTTTGAAATAAGGACATAGGTCAGAGAGATTAGTCATCTCCACACTGCAAACACAACATGGAAGGAGGCATTCTGGCTAATTTGACTCCCTTCAGCACAAGACAGGCAACATAGACAGGCAACACAAGACGTAGTATATGGTATATTCTGATACTTGACCATGCTTCAATGTGGCTATTGACTGTGGAGGCTTGTTTGATTAATCTTGTACTCAACCTACCTTGTGCTACACGTACCTTCCCCACAGTGAAGGAGGCCACCTACTGACTTTCCCTTCATAGCTTGAGGGATGCTGAGGCTAGTTGTCTCCAACTGCTGCCTTAGCTAAGATGGGTGTCAGCACCTGAGGAATTCTTCCTCACATATATTATTTTCCTTTGGTAATTTTGCATGGAATTTTCCATTTTCCCTCTTTTTTTTGTAAAGATGATTCCACATCCGCACTAAAAGCATGTTGCCAGAATTGTGGCTTGTGATTCCGGAGTGTGTGATCTAGGAGGTCTGCGTGGGACATGGGATTATGATGTTGGACCTGTGAGGAAGGGTCTCCGACTACGTCAGAAGACTTAAACAATGAGCTGACAGTCATGAGGTTTCCATGTAAGACCCACAATTGGTTCAGCTGTAGGTGCAGTGTATATAGGACAGGACAACCCCAGAGTTGATCTTTGGCCTATGCTGAAACATAGAACAGTACAAGCCCTCTGGTCCACAATGTCTGTGTCGAACATGATGCAAAGACCAAATTTAGTTCAGAGATCAGCGATCCCATCACACTAATGCTACACACATTAGGGACAATTTACAATATTCCAAGCCAATTAGCCCACAAACCTGTACATCTGTTGAGAGTGGGAGGAAACGGGAGATCCCGGAGAAAACCCACACAGATCATAGGGAGAAAGCACAAACTCCGTACAGACAATACCTACTGTCAGGGTCAAACCCAGGTCTCTGGTGCTGTAAGACAGCAACCCTACCGCTGCCTTCCAGCGCAGGTCTCACTCAACTCTTGTCTGCCTGCACATAATCCATATCCCTCCATTCCCTGCATATCCATGTGTCTATCCAAAAGTCTTTGAATCAAAATGAACTTAAGTTTGGGAGATTCGTATAACTCTTCTGGGTGCAGAGATGACATGGAGAAAGGAAATGACAGAATATGCGGCACAGTGGTATAACTAGTGAAGCTCCTGCTTCACAGCTCCGGCGATCCAGGGTTAATCCTGACCTCTGGTGCTGACCATGTGGAGTTTCCATGTTCTCCATGTAACCAGGTGCATTTTTCCTGGGGGCTCCGGTTTCTTCCCATGTCCCAAAGCTGTAGGGGTGGGTATGTCAATTGGCCACTGTAAATTTCCCTTGAGTGTGCAGGTACGTGCTCAGAATCGGAGGGATTTGAGAGGGATGTGGAGAGAATAAAATAGGAGGAGTGTAAATGGATAGTTGATGGTTGATGCAGATTTGGTGGGCAAAGGGGCCTATTGACATGCTGTATGATCATTGACTCTATGAATGAATGAATGTTGTCACATGGGACAAGTCACACGATGGTCCCCCCTCGCCGGGCCCTCATTTGTTCCTCCCAGTGGCGTTCTCTCTCCCACATGGTCCGCCCACGTTCATCGGTCCGTGCCCTCATTGACCGCTGCACTTTCCTCTCCACTATCACTGCCGGCTCCTCTCCTGATGCCTCCGTGGTACTGACCCAGGCCTCAGCCACAGGCTCTGCCAACCCAGACTCTGTAATTTAAACCAGTTGTGACAATACCAGTTGTATATAGTTTAAGAAAAACCCTAAACTGCCATCACTCAAAGTTCATAATTAATGCCTAAATGCATTTAATGCTTTCACACCCTTACATTCCTCTTGGCCTCTGTGACTGAGGGATGGGATTATCCAAAATCTCAAAGTCCACCCTTTGTAGACATTGCCGTTCACTCTCTGAACGATCTATAATACTTGATATTTTCTCGCTGAATATAGCAAAACATTCCTGTGATGGTTCTAAAGAAAACTGGATACTGGCTCGCATGTTTTGTGAAATTGGACACCAGGGAAAGTTACATTAATGCATCAAACAGCCTTAGGATACGAATAACACAGAGTGTGAGGTTACATTGTGCTGGGTGTTCCTGGGAAGGGGGCGCAGTGTATCCGTTGGATCACTGGAGGCTGTCTGTGACCAGTTGGTGCTGCAGGGGTTAGAGTGTACCCTGGAACTGAGCACAACAATTTACCTGAAGGAATTTTGTTGTTGATTTAGTTTAATTTAGTTCAGATTAGTTTAAATTTAGTTTAGTTTTGTGATCCAGTGTGGAAACAGGCACTTCGGCCCACCGACGCTAGGGTTGCCAACTGTCCCGTACTAGCCGGGACATCACATATATTGGTTTGTCCCATACGGGACCGCCCTTGTCCCATATTTGACTGACGCTATTCTGTAATCACCAGAGGACACGCTTACAGACACATCCTAGATCCGATACAACAGCGTGCGTGCGTGTTGCATGTGTTGTTGACGCCACACACGAGTGATTCACCTGTCATCCAATGACAGGCCCCTCATGCACATCAGTTGTACGCTATATTTTGCCCGTCTCTGTAACCCCCTCCCCCCCCTCTCGAACAGTCCCCCTCCCCCCCCCTCAATGTCCCCCTCCCCTTCAATGTCCCCTCCCCTCAATGTCCCGACCCATCACCTCCCCCTCCCTCCCCGTCCCCATTCCCACTCCGTCCCCTCCTCCTCTCCCTCAATATCCTCCCTCCTCCACTCTCCTCTCTTCCTACCCACCACGCCCCCGACGGCCCCATCCCCTCACCCTCTCCCTCCCGTCCCGTCCCCCCCTCCCTCACTCCGCCCCTCCCCTCTCCCTCGGTGTCCTCTCTCCTTCACTCTCCTACCCACCGCGTCCCATCTCCCACCCCTCTCCTCTCCTCCCCTCCCCTCTCCAACCCTTCCCTCTCCCTCTTCCTCCCCTCCCCTCCACTTCCGCTCCCCACCCCTCTCCCTCCCCCTCTCCCTCCCTCCCTCCCCCTCCACGTCCCCTCTCCCCCACCCCTCGCATTCCCTCCCGTCCCATCGAATCAGTCCTGGGATACAGAGTCACACTGCGTGGAAAGAGGCCCTTCAGTCCAACATGCCCACACCGACCAACATGCCCCGTCAACACCAGTCCCTTTTTGTCCCTTACATGTCCCGTCTACACCCACCTTTTTGTCCCTTATGTGGTAGTGAGAAAGTTGGCAACCCTAACCAACGCCGACCAACGCTCACCCATTCACACCAGTTCTAGCTGACACATCAGGGACAATTTGCAGAAGCAATTTAACTTACAGACCTGCACATCTTTGGAATGTGAAAAGAAACCAGAGCAGGCGGAGAAACCCCACTTGGCCACAGGAAGGTTGTACAAACTCTATGCAGACAAGACCCACAGTCAGGATTGAACCCAGGTCTCTGGTGCTGTAAGGCAGCAACTCTAATGCTGTGCTACTGTGCTGCCCAATATTTGAGTAAAGTAATTTTAAAAGATTACAGCAAACAAAAATACTTAAAATGGAGCCTGGGAATAAAGGCAAGAGCAAAACGAAGGGAAAGGAAATAAAGGCAGAAGCAAGGAACTGCAGGTGCGGGTTTACGGAGATAGACGCAACGTGCTGGAGTAACTCACTGGGTCCCTTGCTTACACAGACAAGCTCTGCGTCCCAAGATTAAAGCCAAGGTCAGCTGGACAAAATGTGTAGGAAGGAACTGCAGACCCTGGTTTATACCAAAGATAGATACAAAATGCTGGAGTAACTCAGCGGGTCAGGCAGCATCACTGGAGAAAAGGAATAGGCGATGTTTCAAAGTGTTCAAAAAGGAACTGCAGATGCTGGAATATCGAAGGTACACAAAATTGCTGGGGAAACTCAGCGGGTGCAGCAGCATCTATGGAGCGAAGGAAATAGGCGACGTTTCGGGTGCCCGAAATGTCGCCTATTTCCTTCGCTCCATAGATGCTGCTGCACCCGCTGAGTTTCCCCAGCAATTTTGTGTACCAGGCGATGTTTCAAGTCTGATGAAGGGTTCCAATCCCAAATGTCACTTCTTTCTCCAGAGGTGCTGCCACCTGACCCGTTGAGTTACACATTTTGTTCCTATCCGAGGTCGGGCTGGAGCTGAAGAACATTTAGCTTTATATGGTGTAGGCAGTTTCCAATGATCTGGATGAATTGTGTTCTGTAGTGCTGGAGCCATCATAATTGGCTCCCTTTCCCACACTAATTATCTGTCGTTTCTCTGCCTTTTTACTTGTTACTATTCAGCCAGGGGTGAGGCAGAGTGATTCCGTGGCCCCTCCATCAATATTGGTGGCAGGGCCCTTCGTGGCTATGCAGCTACAGCAAGAGATTTCAAACTGCCAGGCCAGTATGAACTAGTCCAGGGGTGGGGAACCTTTTCATGTTGGAATGCCACATTAAGTTAGCTGTAATCTAATTAGGTCGCTTTCAAGAAACTTCAATTAGATATACTTCAAAATGTACATTATTTTGTAAAAATCTTAACTACTATGTACTAACTTCAAGAAAATGTTAAAAAAAAATGGTAATTCTAAAGTTAACTAACCTTTTAATGACTTTGTTGTGACTGCTTTTTGTGGGAAAGCATTTGAATATTTGGTTGCAACATGGAGGTATGCAGTTTCAGCTGATCTTCTAGATGGGAATCCGTCATTTGTGACCTTAAGGGCATCTTGATTTGGGTTAGGTAGGAGAATGCAGATTCGCAGCAATAAGTGGTTGAAAAGCAAGAAAGCATTTTCCGTGCATGTTGCCAAAGATGTGGGTATTCTACTGCATTTTTCCATATTTCAATCGGACCTTTCTTAGCGTCAAATAAGGACTTTAAAATATCCTCTTCTGAGAGCTCAATCAATTCCATCTGTAGTTCTTTAGGAGCCTTGGAGACGTCAACTAGGTGAGGTTGAAATGCTAATTTGTGTGTGATGTCATGATTCTCAAAGTCAGTGAACCTTTCATTGTATTCTTTAATTAATAAGCCTATAACAGCTGCGTATTCTTCAAATGATTCACATGAATTCTCCTGCTCATCAATGACCTTCGCTAACTGGGGAAAATGTTCATCCGAAATTTCATTTTGAAGATGAAGAGTTTAGAAAAAGATAGCTTTTTTCGAAATGCTGGGATTTTTTGCCACATATATATATAGACTTAGTTTTACCTCGCAAAGAAACATTCGTCATTTTGCTTTGACATGATATCACACAGAAATGCAGTATTTCTATAGGAATCTTCTTTCAATAATTCACATTGCTGATTCTGTTCTTCTTGAAATTTAACTATCTGTTCCCGCAAAGATAAAAATGTTGCTAACACCTGTCCCTGCAATAGCCAACGCACTTTACAATGAGACGGCAAATCCACACTGAATGCCTCATCGTCCAACTTTAGCATATTACGAAACTGACGATGCCGTGTTGCATTTGCACGAATATCGTCAATAATACTTATAACCTGTTGCAAAGTGTCACTTAAAATAGTAGATTTAGCACAGAGATTTTGTTGATGTTAGATACAATGAAAAGAAATGAGAGCATCTTGATCTGATAATACCATTTTTATCTGTGCAATAAATCCTTCACGTTTTCCTGTCATTGGAAGGTGCACCGTCTGTACATACACTCACTAAATTAACCAAATCCAGTCCAACTTCACGACATTTATCTTGAAATTTGTTGAAGAAACCTATTCCTCGTGTTCTACCCGTAAGAGTGCCCAAAGCGAGTAACCCTTCGTAGCAAAGAAAATCTTCTGTTATGGCCTGAATGAAGTATAAAACCTGCGCCGAGTCAGTGGTATCAGTTGATTCATCCAAAGCGATTGGAATAATATATATTTTCCTTTTGGAGTCTGGTGTGAAGTTGTTCTGTTACATTGAGGGCTAATTCATGCTGCCGAACGGTTATAGTTCTCCTTGAAAGAGGCCGTTGTTTGTACTTTGAAACCTTATCGGGGTCTAAGCATCCTACAACTTCGACAATGCATTCTTTTACGATTTCTACATTGCTAAATGGCTTCCCTTTTTTCCTGAGTATATAAGCTACTTTATAAGTCGCTTCTTGATTTCCTTTGGTTTTCTTTGACATGATGGGTTGTTAAGCAGTCAGAATAAAGAAATACAGTCAAACAAATACGCTGTTTAACTATTCTCAATTACAACTTCAAATGGAAAGCCACGTGATTATGTTGATAATACTGAAGACTGGACAGCCAGCGGTCTCTCCCCGACATTTTCCCACTTGTCAACCAGCCTCAGGCAGTACTGGCGCCAGTCAGGCAGGGTGGTTAACGTACATTCTAGAGTCGCATTAGAACTAAATCATGAGCATAACAGGTGTTAAAATAGCCCTCATGACTTCCTAATGTTTTAATTGTGGCCGTCAGTCGGGGAGGATTATTTCGTTGAATCTTCTTTTACTCTTTGGTATTTTAAATACGTTCATTTTAAGATTAAAATAAAAATAATAAAAGACGAACAAAAACATATTAGTAAAAATAAAAGGATTTGTTCTACAAAATTTGGATTCATTCAAGAGGCCTAGAAGGCCGCATGTGGCCTTAAGGCCACAGGTTCCCCACCCCTGAACTAGTCAGTGTTCCAGAAATATAGAAAGTACAAGGTTAAAGTCACAGTCTTACAACGTGGAAACAGGCCCTTCAGCTCAGCTTGCCCACACTGACCAACATGTCCCATCTGTACTAGTCCCACCTGCCCGCGTTTGGCCTATATCCTTCTAATCCTATCCACGTACCTGTCTAAATGTTTCTTAATACCTGCCTGAACTGCCTCCTCAGGCAGCTCTTTCTTTACACCCATTGTAATAAAGGTACCCTTTATGTAATAAAGGTACACTTTGCGTTCTTATTTTTCTTTCCCCCTTCACCTTAAACCTATGTCCTTTGGTTCTCAATTCCCCTGCTATGGACAAGAGACTCTGTACATTTACCCAATCTATTCCTCTCAAGATTTTGTACATCTCTATAAGATCACCCCTCATTCCACTGCACTCCCAAGGAAAAGTCCTATCAAGCTCAACCTCTCCCTATAGCTCAGGCCCTCGAGTCCTGGCAACATCCTAGTAAAACATCCTGATGTTTCCACTAGTGGGAGAGTCTAGGATGAGGTCACAGCCTCGGAATTAATGGACGTTCTTTTAAGAAGGAGATGAGGAGGAATTTCTTTTGTCAGAGGGTGGTGAATCTGTGGAATTATTTACCACAGAAGGCTGTAGAGGCCGAGTGATTGGATATATTTAAGGGAGAGATAGATTGATTCTTGATTAGTACGGGTGTCTGAGGTTATGGGGTTAGGCTTTAAGACTTTGCCTTCCATCCCAGTGAGGAGGTGTCTGGTGAACTCACTGTGGTGGATGTTAAATTTGTGTTTATTGTGTTTTTTGTTTTATTATATGTATGACTGCAAGGCAACAACATTTTGTTCAGACCGCAAGGTCTGAATGACACTAAAGGATACTTTGACTTTGACTTTGACTTTGAGGAGGGAGAGATAGATCAGCCATGATTGAATGGCAGAGTAGACTTGATGGGCCAAATGACCTCATTCTCCTCCTATCTCTTATGATCTAAATCTTTTCTGTACCCTTTCCAGCTTGACAGCATTGCTCTGAGTTTTTAAAGGGGCAATTACCAATTCCTGCTCCTGATATTTGGGCACTTGGCATGGAGAGGGGCGAGTCAATCTAGAGACCTCCTTGAAGGCCTGCTCCTGGGTTTTGCAGGAATGACCGTACCCAGATTCATGCAGTGGGCCATGAGGGTGGGGGAGGTCCACCTGTGGTGTCTACTTGCTCCTTTTCCATGGTTATGTCCGTTCCAGGCAGTGCTGGAGGGAGGCACCTAGTGTCCATTGACACATTGGTGGCCTTCCAGAACTAGTAGTCAGTGCAGGGGCTGGGGTGCGGTCTGGATGAAGCGTATAACATTCTAATTTAAGTTTTGCATCAGTGCTGTGAATAAAGCCACTCTAAAGTAAGCAATAAAATAACAGACATGTAAAAGGATAGCCTGGGGATAAAGGCCACAGAACAAAAACAAACAAAATAACTAAAGACGAATAAAAGAACAAGTTTGTTCGCTCATGAAATGGAGCCCAGAATTTATGACACAAACAAACATAAGTGCCACATTTGACAAGGTTTTTAATGCTTCTGAGGCCAATTACAGTATTTTCTTCAAAATCCACTGTGCTGAATATCACGTGAAACGATGGTGCGGCATGTGTGGCCATTGCTGTTCATGTTTTCTTCTTAATGTTGATTTATGACTTGACCGCTGAGACTATGAACTGCTTTAACCAGTTGTAACAAGTATATTGGACCCAAAATAATACAAATACATTCAGACTGTATATCCTCTCCCCTGCCTGACAAAAGTGCCCAGACCAGGTTCAGGATGGGTTGAACAGAGTGTAATGCTCCTCCCACACTGTCCCATCACACACTCCCAGGATAGAAAAAAAACTGGTTGGGTATAGACTAAAAAAAGACACAAAGTGCTGGAGTAACTCAGCAGACCAGGCAGCATCCCTGGAGAAGATGGATTGGTGATGTTTTGGGTCGGGACCCTTCTTCAGACCTTTACAATAATCCATGTGCTCTAGAGATGCTGCCTGATGTGCTGAGTTTCTTCCAGCACTTTGTGCCTTTTAGTAAACTAGCATCTACAGTTCCCTGCTTCTTCACAGGTACATACTATGTTCTCTGCACTTTCCACTGAACCGTTCGTCACAGAGGTGAGAGGTTACATTGTGGCAAGGTTTTCATGGGCACCAGATCTCTGTACGATCTTTGCATTCTCTCAAAATCAGGAAAAATGAACAGGAAATGACTAATGTTGTAATACAGTAAGTGTAGGGGGAGGAGATGCTTGAGTCTGGAGAGTGATTTCTGGTCTGTGCTGATAGTGCATAATTCCTGCTCATTGTAAATGCTGCTGCTGTACGGGGCATTGTGATGCAAATTGTTAGCACTCGTATAGCACATCTTAGCCCTTTAACTGCAACATAACACAAAATACACTGTCAACTCAGGCCTGAAGAAGACTTCCTTCGCATATTGTCAGCAACATTTGCTGTGGTGGAGATAACTCTGGTGTCACGGAACAACAGAGGTCTTTCACCCTCATTAAAATGTGCCCACGTGGTACGAGGAGCTTGTATGTAGCCATGTATTCCCAAAGCTGGGTCACAGTATCTGGCAAAGGAAACCATGTAACCAAAATGCAATTACTCAGTGGTCTGAGAGAATAACTGCCTTCAGCTCGTTTACCTATGTTGGCTTATTATTGAAAATGTTTAGAGCCCCAGGGACAGCAATTAATATTAACTAAAACATATAAATGGATTAATATTGTGTCATAGCGCAATATTGTATTATAGCGCAAAACAGGTAACAAAGATGACAGATGGCACAATGGGCTAAGTGTTCGGCTGGCAATCGGAAGGTAGCCGGTTCGAATCCCGCTTGGAGTGCATACTGTCGTTGTGTCCTTGGGCAAGACACTTCACCCACCTTTGCCTGTGTGTGAATGTGTGTGAGTGATTGGTGGTGGTCGGAGGGGCCGTAGGTGCAGATTGGCAGCCACGCTTCCGTCAGTCTGCCCCAGGGCAGCTGTGGCTACAGAAGTAGCTTACCACCACCGAGTGTGACTGAGGAGTGAATGAATAATGCGATGTAAAGCGCCTTGAGTATTAGAAAGGCGCTATATAAATCCCATCCATTATTATTATTATTATTATTAACAAAGAACAATGGACAGCTTGCCATCCTAATTGCTTGCTATACCTGAATATTAGCTCCGGTAAGATATGGATACTAATATTACAATATCAAGGGCCCTCAGAACACAAACACCTTTCAATCTCATATTTAAAAAACTAAAGGACACAGTTGCTGGAGTAACTCAACGGGTCAGGCAGTGTGGACTGGGACACATCCACAACTCTCTTACATTTGCCTCCTTCGAAACTTGGAGAACTGTTCTGGAACCTTTGCAATTTTGGAATATGACGTTCAATATATCCAATGCCTCTACGGTCACCTCTTTCAGCAACCACAGTTTGCAGGTCCTGGGGATTTATTGGTTTCCAGACCCACTCATTCCACCATTGAAGGTACACAAAAATGCTGGAGAAACTCAGCGGGTGCAGCAGCATCTATGGAGCGAAGGAAATAGGCGATGTTTCGGGCCGAAACCCACCATTGATATTGTTTAACTACTAAACTGATTTTCTTTCCCTCTGGACCAATAACCCACCAATATTTCCAGGAGGTTTTCTTTTGTGTCTCTTCATGTAGACAGATGCAAAATATATTTTATTACTTTGCCCTTTCCTTATTCACAACACAACTTCCCTTGTCCTGGTCTATAGAGGATCCATATTAACTTTGGCTAATCTTTTTCTTTTTGCATGTTTTGAGAGGTTTCTGTTTTACTTTCTTTGTCATTCTGCAGAATTCTGAATTTTCCTCTTTTTGCTGCTGTTTTTAGTAACAACGACGCCTTTCATCGAATGCCATTTTTAATTCCTCTTGTTAGCGAAGGGTGGACTACTGTTCATGTCGGGCTGTTGTGCCTTAAAGGGAAATGGGTTTTGTTGTAAACTATGTATAAATTCGTTAAATGATAACCGTTGCCTGATTATTGTCGCGTCTCTTAATATATTTCACAATCCCCACAGTCTTCCCCCACATCATTATTAGTCGATTGTACACAAAAATGCTGGAGAAACCCAGCGGGTGCAGCAGCTACTATGGAGTGAAGGAGATAGGCAACATTTCGGGCCGAAACCCTTCTTCAGACTTTGAAGATGTTTTCCCTCTTTAACACATTATTGGTCGATTAGTCTTAAGGGGTTGGACAGGCTAGATGCAGGAAGATTATTCCCGATGTTGGGGAAGTCCAGAACTAGGGGTCACAGTTTAAGGATAAGAGGGAAGTCTTTTAGGACCGAGATGAGAAAATCATTTTTTACACAGAGAGTGGTGAATCTGTGGAATTCTCTGCCACAGAAGGTAGTTGAGGCCAGTTCATTGGCTATATTTAAGAGGGAGTTAGATGTGGCCCTTGTGGCTAAAGGGATCAGGGGGTATGGAGAGAAGGCAGGGATGGGACACTGAGTTGGATGATCAGCCATGATCATATTGAATGGCGGTGCAGGCTCGAAGGGCTGAATGGCCTACTCCTGCACCTATCTTCTATGTTTCTATGATTGTTTTGTTTCAGATTGAACTAAACAACTTTCAGTTTTTAACGAAATTCTACTATTTTATGATCTCTCTTCCCCAAAGGCCCTGCACTTTCCAGGTTATTAATTTATCCTTTCTTGTTGTTCAATGCTGCCTCATTCACTCCATGAATTCCACCTCTGCATTATTCCCGCAACTGGGTTAATCCATTTTATACTCTTCTAAGGTCCCAAGTGATTATTGTATTACACTTGTTACAGATGCCTCTAAAATCCTTATCTATACTCACCCCTACATTGCACCCTCTGGGGGTTTTGTCGGCATTCCCCACCAATGTTTTCTGTGCCTTGCTGTTCCTTAGCTCCACCCAAACTAACTCTATTTCTTTAAAAAGGAACTGCAGATGCTGGAAAATCGAAGGTAGACAAAAATGCTGGAGAAACTCAGCGGGTGAGGCAGCATCTATGGAGCGAAGGAAATAGGCAACGTTTCGGCCCGAAACGTTGCCTATTTCCTTCGCTCCATAGATGCTGCCTCACCCGCTGAGTTTCTCCAGCATTTTTGTCGAATTCTGTTTCATGATTTTCTGAGCGAGATCCTTTCTCTCCATTGCCATTTTCCCATCCGTTATCATCATCATCATCATCATCATCATTCCTCTTCTCCCGTTTTGCCTATCCCTTCTAAAAAATCGAGTATCTGGAACAATTTATTTCTAACTCCAATTACATTTTGCAGCCCCATCTCTGGAATGATTAATAGAGTTGGAGCATGAACCATATTTATATTTATTCATTAATTGATGTTTCCCGATGTTTTTTTTTTTTTTGCAATCTGAGCTTTCAATTATTTCAATTTCCCACTTCTGATTCTAGTTTGAAGTATGTTGGACTTTGTTAATGTGCCAAAACTCCCTTCCTGACAGATTCCAATTTTCATTACTTATTTTACTACCCTGCCCTCTCTTTTAACATTATACGTTTCCCTCACTAACCCACACACTATTTAAAGTCTTATCTACGCACCTGTAGTATATGCAGACTACCTAAAAGATACTTGACAAAGTACTGCATGAAAGATTGCAATCATGATTAAAGCCTTTGGAATAAAAGGGGCCGTACCACCTCTAGAAAGCTAGTTAAATAACTGGAAAGACTAGTGGTGAGAGATTGATTCTCGGACTAGCAGAAATGTTCAGTGAATCTCCCTGGGAATATATAGCAATGAGCAAAGAAGAAAGTGTTAGAGGAACACAGTTGGTCAGGCAGCATCTGCGGAGGGAATGGACAGATGCTGGTTTGAATCTGGACCCTTCTTCAGACAGAAAAAGACTCCTGTGTTTAAGAAGGAACTGCAGATGCTGGAAAATCGAGGGTACACAAAAATGCTGGAGAAACTCAGCGGGTACAGCAGCATCTCAGCGGGTGCAGCAGAAAAAGACTCCTGACTTGAAATCTCATCTGTTGAGTCTCAAGAAGGGTCCTGACAAAGTGTTGTTGGTCCATTCCATCCGCAGATGCTGCCTGACCCGCTGAGTTACTCCAGCACTTTGTTTTTGTTCAAGATTCCAGCATCTGCAGTTTCTTGCGCCTCTAATAACTGAGATTTCCAAATGTATGATGATACAGTACTTGGCAGCATGATAAAGGAGGATTTGACAGCTGTAAAGATCTTTGAAAGGGTTTTAAGACAATAGACAATAGGTGCAGGAGTAGGCAATTCGGCACTTCGAGCCAGCACCGCCATTCACAGATAAGAAGACACAAAGTGCAGCAGGTCAGGCAGCACCTCTGGCAAAACATGGATAGGTGACGTTTTGTGTCGGGACTTTTCTTCAGACTGAAGGAACGATTGCTTCTGGAGATGGATGGATCAATAAGCAGGTTAAGGGAAATGGCAATGAATCTGTGGAATTCTCTGCCTCAGGCAGTGGACGTCAATTCTCTGGATGCTTTCAAGAGAGAGTTAGATAGAGCTCTTAAAGATAACGGAGTCAGGGGATATGGGGGGAAGGCAGGAACGGGGTACTGATTGTAGATGATCATCCATGATCACAGTGAATTGCGGTGCTGGCTCGAAGGGCCGGATGGCCTACTCCTGCACCTACTGGCTATTGTCTATTGTCTAAAAGAAACAGAGACAACAAGATGCGTCCACATCAGTAGGGCCTGCCTCTGTGAACTCTGGGGGTGGATTCAGGAACAGCTTTGAAAAATGAAATGTAAAAGGTGGAATTCGCAGGGCAACGGGCGAGATCAAGAGGGAGCGAGGTTCATTGGATACTTCTTCAAAACTTCCTCCACAGATGCAGCTCTGTGAAGGGAGTGCGAGAGAATGCGCTCTATTCATGTCATTGTACATCAGCAAGCCTGACCTCAGATGGCTCGTAGCATAAACACCTCTCTGGTTACATGACCTCTGTCTCATTGTCAAATTGCAGGATTTTGTGCTTGTAAATTATACAACGGCCGAGAGACTGAATAGCGACAGGTTTCCCAGTTACTCAGTGAAGCAAATGCGCCGGCCGATTTGACGATTCAGACTAGAAATGCGAAGGAGAGATTTGAGGGTCTGTGTGTAAAGGGAAATAAATACCTAGAGCCTGTGTGTAAAGAAGTGAAATGCCTTTCCACGACTGTTGGGTAAGTCCGAAGTTTCAGTGGGACTTAATAATCTGTGAAGAAAGAAAGAGAAAGGAAAGTGAATGAGGTGAAGGTGAGGAGGGGCTGCAGTGGGCGAGGGGCTGCAGTGGGCGATGGGCTGCAGTGGGGGAGGGGCTGCAGTGGGGAGAAAATGCGACGGGGGGCTGCAGTGGGGGAGTTGCAGTGAGGAGGGGTTGCAGTGGGGGAGGGGCTGCAGTGGGGAGGGGCTGCAGTGGGGGAGGGGCTGCAGTGGGGAGGGGCTGCAGTGGGGGAGGGGCTGCAGTGGGGAGAAAATGCGATGGGGGGCTGCAGTGGGGGAGTTGCAGTGAGGAGGGGCTGCAGTGAGGAGGGGCTGCAGGGGGGAGGGGCTGCAGTGGGGAGGGGGATGCATTTGAGGGCCTGCAGTGAGGAGGGGCTGCAATGGGTGGTACTTGCAGTGGCGAGGAGGTGCGGTGATGTTCCTACACGTTTGTCATTCTCCCTGAATGACTACACTTGCGTTAATCCCAGAGTCGATGACAAATGGTGTTTCAGTTGTCAACCCTTCTTGGAAGTGTTGATGGCGATTTCATCAGATGACTTCCAACTCCCCCACTCAGTTGAACAGTCTCTTTTATTCCATCTTCTATCTCCATTGTTTTCTTCCTTCTCCAGTGCCTGTGGAAGTATGAAGCTAGCTATTTGAAAGAAATAGGCAACGTCTGATTTCTCTCCTGAGTTGTGCTTGCAGCAAGTAACCCGACTACTGCATTAAACCGTAGACTTGGATTTGCTCCACCCTCTCCGTTCCTGAACATGAACCTTTTGATGGCTGCAGCCACCAGTCGGTCTATTGGTGGACGCACAGAGACAATAGTGTCCGTGACAGAGAGACAATCAGGAGATGTCAATGGAACCGCATGCAATGAGGTGCCCTGTAGCAGGCATTCTGTCGCTGTGGCTGCGGCGGTTTAGAAAAAGTCACCATGATGCACAAAGATGTGGTCAGTGCAGGAGGTAAAAGACCAGTCATGATCTTACTGAATGACGGGGCAGGGACATGAGCTGGAGTACAGACTCCTGCTTGTGTCAAGCAGAGGAAACATCAGTTAGCAGAGGTCACCGATTGAAGGTGATCGGGACAAACAGCCCGAGTCGGTCCGCTGCAGTGATCCGGAACGTGAGGTGTAAAAGGACATTCTCAGCAGCCTTGGCAGTAACGTTCAAAGAGGACTGGGTGAATTTGTGGGCAGATGCGAGTACAGGGTCATGGGGAGTGGGAATAATTCAAAAGTTGTACCAGTGAGCCAACATATGCATGAAAGGCAGAAAGGCCTCATTCTGCACTGTATCATTGAATGTTTTACATAACACCTTGCTCAACCATTGAACCTCCATAGGCACTTCATATCGAATGACATGACATATGGTCATGGATGCAAGCAATCAGTGTGTGCATGAAGAAGGTCAAATGACCAGGTGATCGCTTTCAGGGTGGATTGAGAGATAAATGCTCGCTTGTTTATACCCATGCTCACTCTTAGTGAAGAGTAAGATGAGCAAACATGAAGAAATCAGTCCCATTCTGTCCCTAACCCTTTATCCCATCCCTCGCCTCCCTCCCACCTCCCCTCCAAAATGTGCAAGGTGTGGGATTTTGGGAAGTCAAAGCAGAGCATGACCTTCACAGTGAATGGCAGGGCTCGGGGACTGTTGTAGAGCAGAGGGATCTAGGAGTGCAAATGACATGGTTGTCTGAAATTTTGCGTAGATAAAGTGGTCAAGAAGGCTGTCGGTACGTAGGCCTTCATTGAGCACACAAGTTGTGATGTCGTGTTACAGTTGTACAAGGTGTTGGCGAGGCCACATTTGCTTTATTGTGGTCAGTTTTGGACACCCTGCTGTAGGAAGGATGTCATTAAGGTGGAAAGAGTGCAGAGAAGATTTACTCAGTCAGCTTCTCGGTGGACAGGGGGTGAAGGTTCTCACTCCGAGCTGATGTTGATCAATAAATCTTTCCCCGCCCCAGGGGCGAACAACACAAGCCACGAGGCCAAATCCTGAGGGTGTGGAAAGTGAGCCCACCCCAGGCTGCTGTTCAAACATCCCCACCTTGAGTAGTAGCTGGGCCATGGCCTTCTCTCCTCTGCTCCCACTCTGTGCTTGAAATCAGTGCCCTTTACCTGCCGGTTCCCACTATACATTCCTGTCTCTGTCGTAAGCTGTCTGACTTTCCCAATGGGTGTCTAGGTGTTTTTCATATGGCATGGTTGTCTGAAATTTTGCGTAGATAAAGTGGTCAAGAAGGCTGTCGGTACGTTGGCCTTCATTGAGCTCCTTTGTTCGGGTGAAATCTGCCATGTCAAGATCAGGGGTGGGAAACCTGCGGCCTTAAGGCCACATGCGGCCTTCTGGGCCATTAAGTGCGACCGTTCGAATGAATCCATATTTTGTAGAACAAATCCTTTTATTTTTATTGATATGTTTTTGTTCGTCTTTTATTATTTTTATTTTAATCTTAAAATGAACATAGTTGAAATACCAAAGATTAAAATAAGATTCAACGAAATAATCCTCCCCGACCGACGGCCACAATTAAAACATTAGCAAGTCATGAGGGCTATTTTAGCAAAATAATGTACATTTTGAAATGTATCTAATTGAAGCTTTCTCTGTTCCAAATCTGAGGAAGGACATTATTGCCATAGAGGGAGTGCAGAGAAGGTTCACTAGACTGATTCCTGGGATGTCAGGACTGTCTTATGAAGAAAGACTGGATAGACTTGGTTTATACTCTCTAGAATTTAGGAGATTGAGAGGGGATCTTATAGAAACTTACAAAATTCTTAAGGGGTTGGACAGGCTAGATGCAGGAAGATTGCTCCCGATGTTGGGGAAGTCCAGGACAAGGGGTCACAGCTTAAGGATAAGGGGGAAATCCTTTAAAACCGAGATGAGAAGAACTTTTTTCACACAGAGAGTGGTGAATCTCTGGAACTCCCTGCCACAGAGGGTAGTCGAGGCCAGTTCATTGGCTATATTTAAGAGGGAGTTAGATGTGGCCCTTGTGGCTAAGGTCTAGATTTTTAATCCCCCTTCTTAACATTAGGGACTCGGTTGGGTCAGCCCTCAGCTAGCTCAGCTCCAGAGTAACGTGCCCCAGCCTGCTCAGCCCTGCCTGAAAGTTGTAAACTCCCAGTTGTGGCATCACATTTGTGAGCGTTTTTAATGCTCTCCCCCTCACCTCTGCCTCCCTATTGTGAGCTGGGTGCTGTGCATCACTACAGCTTCCCTGTAAGATATCCGTTGAAAGACTTTCTCCCCCCCCCCCAGGTGTTATCCGATTAGTCACCAAGTTCCTGGTGTTGGTTTGAAGAGTGAGTTTGCAGATCAACCCAGGTTCGTTGACGTACTGTTGCTGAGACTGGAGGAAGGATTGCTCCCTGCGACAGGCTCCGGCTTGTCGGCTGAGAGACTGACGAGAGGCACAAAACTATTTCAGGCTCTGCAGCCTCCCGAGGCTTCAATTCAGGCCTCTCCTCTTCACTCACCTTGACTCACGGCTGGTGTTACCGGGATCTTCAGTCTCATGGCTAGACAGTGGCGTCGGTGTCACCGACCATCAGTGGAGTTTGCTTCTGAGGAGGTTCCCCCCCCCCCCCCCCCCCGGTCACTTCCTCTTCTCCCCTCTCCCATCGAGCAATATGTACAGAAGTGTAAAAACGCACACCTCCAGATTCTGGGGGCAGTTTCTTCCCAGCTGCTATTAGGCAACTGAACCATCCCATCAACAGTGATGAGTGATCCTGACCTACCATCTATCTCATTGGAGACCCTCGGACTATCTTTAATCGGACCTTTCTGGACTTTATCTTGCACTAAATGTTATTCCCTTAATCCTCTGTCTGTACATTGTGGACGATTCGGTTGTAATCATGTACTGTCTTTCCGCTGACTGGATAGCATGCAACAAAAAGCTTTTCACTCGGTACACATGACAATATGCTAAACTAAACTAAAACTAGACTTAACTCCACACTGACAGCAGCTAAGACCAGGGTCTGACACGGGTCCCTGGAGCTGTGAGGTAATACAACTAATTGATGCACCAGTTTTCCACCCAAAGCAAACTTGTATCAATCAATATTCTTATGGTGTTATACAGTAACAGACTTGTACCAACTAATACTCTGTACTGGCAATTTGCCACAGGGTATTGCAGCCTAGATTAAAACAATTTTCTTTGGAAAAAGTATTAGTCAAGAAGGACAAATTCTCAAAATGTTCAGAAGATAGACACAAAATGCTGGAGTAACTCCGCGAGACAGGCAGCATCTCTAGATAGAAGGAATGGGTGACGTTTCGGGTCGAGACCCTTCTTCAGACTGAGATGCCGCCTGTCCCGCTGAGTTACTCCAGCAATTTGTGCCTATCTTCGCAGTAAAGTTGCATCTGCGGTTCCTTCCTAGTACGTTTTGTCTCTTGTTCAGCTGGGTTTAGTTCACGGCTTGCTTTGGGCTTTCTGCAACAGCTTTGCCCATTCGCATTTACACATCACTGCAATCCTAGCGTTTAAGAAGGAACTGCAGATGCTGGAAAAAATCGAAGGTACACAAAAATGCTGGAGAAACTCAGCGGGTGCAGCAGCATCTATGGAGCGAAGGAAATAGGCAAAGTTTCGGGCCAAAACCCGGAAGGGCTAAGGAAATAGGCAACGTTTCGGGCCGAAACCCTTCTGGGTTTCGGCCCGAAACGTTGCCTATTTCCTTCGCTCCATAGATGCTGCTGCACCCGCTGAGTTTCTCCAGCATTTTTGTGTACTGTAATCCTAGTGATTGTTTAGTTTAGAGAGATATAGATCAGAGATGAAGCGTGGAAACAGGCCCTTCAACTCACCGAGTCCAGCCGACCTTCGGTCACCCGTTCTCACCCGTTCTGTGTTCTACACGCTAGGGGCAAACTACAGAAGCCAATTAACCTACAAACCACGCGGTCACGGGGAGAACGTACAAACTCTGCACAGACAGCACCTGTAGTCAGGATCGAACCCGGGTCTCTGGAGCTGTGGGGCAGCAGCACTTTAGCGCCACTGCGGAGTTGATTCGTTTCCCAGGGTGGCAGCCCTTCATTCAATGAGTCATTAATCCTCTTGTTTTTTTTACGCTTGCCCTTATGTAAACCAGATACGAGGCCAATTAATAAGCTGACGTCATTGTCACTCTGTCACTTGACTTCCCCCACCATCTCTCCACACCTCTTTGGCAGTGCCCAGTTTAACGTGGTTTCTTTCAGTGCGAGAGCAGCGGAACCCAGACCGCTCCCTCTATCTGTTCTCTGTAACGATAGCAGACGCCTAAGAGTTATAAAAGTAAACTGATGGACTTGAATGAACAGATCTCTTCTTTATTTCCACAGGCGCTGAGACAACCATACTTGGTTCTGAATTGGCGAGATGCCTGGAATGCTGTCAACCTAGTCACTGATTTACCTATTTTCAAAGAAAAGGAAATTCCGTCCTCACCATCTCGAATGTGCGCCGTTGCTTTGATCTTGAATGCTCACTCGACCAACTGAGATCCCTTCCGGGAATGCTTGAGTCTCAGCTAAGCAGCAGTGCCAGGTGCTCCAAGGGTTGGGCTGAGGGGGGCATTAAGGAGGAACATTAACACATGCTTAAGCAACGCTGTCTGTGAGAACTCGCCCACTGTGCCCGGCCACGAAAGGCGCAGCCATCCCGACACTTGCTGCTGGACAAGATGAACCAGGCCTCACCACAGCCAGATCGAAGGTGGTATGAGAACCACGAGAAGATCCTGGAGAACCGCGCTCTACGCAGCAACCACTTCCTGGGCAAGAATACCATCTATGGCGGTAAGTCACCCTTTATGGGGCAGCCTCTTGTACATGGAATGTATGCCCTGGGCAAAAAACTAGTTCATCAGTTTGCACCTTTAGAAACGGGTACTTCGTTATTACAATGCAAGAAATGGCCAAGAGTGAATAAACGGATGTGATATGTGTAGAAAGTACATGTATGCTGGTTTCTTGAACAATGCAGAACTGTATAGTTGTAGACGACAATGCATCTGAAAAGTGTGAAGAATGATAAATGCGAACAATATTGGCAATTCAAATTCAACCGTAGGTTTTGGAGACAAACGACCAAAACTTCGGCCGGAGGTAGGTTTAGGGAGACGTAAACGCTGAGAGATCTTTGGAGAGGGAATGTCAAAGCGTGTCGGCACAACCGTCAGCTGTGGATTGCGAATGTGCAGCGGGGACGTGAGGAAACGCAGGGACCTCCGGGGGTGGCAGGGCCGGCAGACGTTACACACACAGGGAAGGCAGACGTTACACACACAGGGCCGGCAGACGTTACACACACAGGGAAGGCAGACGTTCCAAGCCCACTGAGGGACCTGAAGGCAATCTCAGGGCATCCGCCACAGAGTAAACTTGAAAGTGTGGCCACTAGTGTGTTGTAGAAAAGCCTGCGCCATGCCAGGCCCGTGAACCAGCAATGAAGGATAATCTGAAGGAGGGTCCAGACACGAAACGTTGTTGACCCATTTCCCCCCACAGATACTGCCTGATGCCCCTGTCCCACTTAGGAAACCTGAACGGAAACCTCTGGAGACTTTGCGCCCCACCCAAGGTTTCCGTGCGGTTCCCGGAGGTTGCAGGTGGTTGCCGGAGGTTGCAGGTAGTGGAAGCAGGTAGGGAGACTGACAAAAATCTCCGGGAACCGCACGGAAACCTTGGGTGGGGCGCAAAGTCTCCAGAGGTTTCCGTTCAGGTTTCCTAAGTGGGACAGGGGCATGACCCCCTGAGTTCCTCCAGCACTTTGTGCTTAAGATTCCAGCATCTACAGTTCCCCGTGTCTCTAGATAACAGTGGCCAGGTCTCCATCTGAACGCTGGCTTCTTCAACAATGCTGCGCTGCACTGGCTTGGGGAGCAGAACACAGTTCTGCCACCGCTTGTAGCCGGTGCTTGTTGCCAGCTCGCCAGGCAGCAGAGGAAGGCACAAGGAGTGCCCCTGCCACTGTGAAGCAAGGGCTGCCGTGCTCATTTCTTGTCGGCCAAACTAGTGTTATCCACTTGCCATCCATCAGGAGTATGTGTCAGGACTCAGCAGTACATCAAACCCAGGCTGTTAATTAGTTACCAACAGATTCACTCGAGTGATTACAAGGTACAGGCTCCGTAGGGGATTGTCAAATGGTTCGTATCCATCAGCTGGTGCTTAGGCCACTGCTGCTCGCTGATCTGTGGCCTCTGTGAGTTTGCTGAACATTTGTAACTCTGCAATCCACTTTCCTCATGAAGGTGCTAATGTTTGTGATGATTATATCTGCAGAACTAACCTGCAGCCTATTCGACCCTGACCCCCCGATTCGAGCCGCAGTACTTTCCTGTACAGCTAAATCATTGGTATTTACGTCTCTCAACAAAATAAAACATCCCTGGGAGATTTACAGTACTGTAATTAGACAAAAGTGTGGCGCTCAGCCTCAGAATGGGCATTAGGCCAAGCAGCGAGAACAAAAAGAAGCTTGTCACAGATGTAGGTTTGATGGAGCATCTTGAAGTAAAAGCAAAAGGTGGAGAGGGTTAGCGAGAGAATTGCAGGACTTTGGCATGGAATTGTTATGATCTGGAAAGCTTGGCCTGGAAGCAAGTTCATTATTAATTTCCATAAAGGAGCTGGAAAAATACTGGGGGAAAAAGGATCATAGAAGCATAGAACATGTGCAGGAGTAGGCCATTCGGCCCTTTGAGCCAGCACCGCCATTCAATATGATCATGGCTGATCAGCTAAAATCAGTACCCCGTTCCTGCTTTTTCCCCATATCTCTTGATTCCTTTAGCCCTAAGAGCTAAATCTAACTCTCTTGAAAACATCCAGTGAATTGGCCTCCACTGTCTTCTGTGGCAGAGAATTCCACAGATTCACAACTCATTGGGTGAAGAAGTTTTTCCTCATCTCAGTTCTAAATGGCCAACCCCTACCCCTTATTCTTAAACTGGGACCCTTGGTTCTGGGCTCCCCTAACATCAGGAACATTTTTCCTGCATCTAGCCTGTCCAATCCCTTAAGAATTTTATATGTTTCTATAAGATATCCTCTCATCCTTCTAAATCCCAGTGAATGGAGATCGTTGTAGGGAAAGGGCAGGAACCTGTGGCTAATTGACAACGACTTCCGAGACTGGATGAGCATCCTTCAATGATTCGGAAGCACAGTTGCCGATGATGGAGAAGATGACAGGGGAGGTGTGAGACGAGAGAACGAAAAGAACGTCAGGCTCTCAGAATAGGGTGGGGTAGGAGGAGGTTGTGGAGTAACAGAAGCCAGAGCTGAAGGCCGCAATAGGCATTGGTATTGGTTTATTATTGTCACCCGTACTGAGAAAAACTTTGTTTGCATGGTATTCAGGTAAATCGTACAATGCATGAGAATAGTCAGGCCGTACATAAGTACAGCAGGGGGCACGGTGGCGCAGCAGTAGAGTTATTGCCTTACAGCGCTAGAGACTCGGGTTCAATCCTGACTATGGATGCTTGTGTGTATGGAGTTTGTACATTCATGACCTGTGTGGGTTTTCCCCAGGAGCTCTGGTTTCCACCCACACTCCAAAGATGTGCAGGTTTGTAGGTTAATTAGCTTGGTAAAATTGTAAATTGTCCTCAGTGTGTGTGTGTGTGTGTAGGATAGTGTCAATGTGTGGGGATCGCTGGTCAGCCTAGACTCAATGGGCCAAAGGGCCTGTTTCTGCGCAGTATCACTAAATTAAACTAAAGATGAATGAATGAATGAATAAGTGTATTGGCCAAGTATTGACATACAAGGAATTTGCCTTGGTGCTCCGTCTGCAAGTGACAACAACGACTTACAGTGACAGTTAGGAATGACACATAAAACATTAAACATTAATAATAAAACATTATTGATTAAACATAGTGCAAAGAGTAAAGTACCAGGGCGTAGAATATAGTGTTGCAGCATTATAGCATTGCAGTCACAGAGAAAGCGCAGATATATAAAAAGTTCAAAGTCCGCAATGAAGTACTGTGGAAGATAGGGACTGCACCCTAACTTGTGGAAGGACTGCTAAGTAATCAGTAGTCCAATAACTGTGGGGATGAAGCTGTATGTGAATCTAGTGGTACATGCTTCCTAGCTCCTGTATCTACTAGTCTATGACAGATGGGAGAGGAGGGAATGACGGGGGTGAAAATGAAACATCGATTATGTTGGCAGCATGAAGTGAATGTGAAGTGAGGTGGTCATTTGCCCCCCTATTGGTTTCCAACCCCATCTCCCCGCTTCTATGTTCCCTGCAGCTCTGCATTTTATTCTCTCTCACAAATCTTCAACTCGTCTTTGCTTCCTTTGCCACGCAACTAAACCAAGGGGGGGGGGGGGGGTCCCATACAGCAGCCAATTACATAGGATGTGGCAGGAAAGCAAGGCATCCGTGACATGATTGAACTCAGGTCCCAGGAACTTTGAGGCAGCAGCAGTAACGAGTGGTGCAGCGAGTAGAACCGAGGCCTCACTGCACCAGGGACCTGGGCTCGGTTGTGACGTTGGGAGCTGTCTATGCAGAGTTTGCACATTCTCCCTGTGACCAGATGGGTTTCCTCCAGGTGCCCTGGCTTCCTCCCACATGCATTGGAAAGGTCTAGCGGAATATGGGCCAAACATGGAGAGGTGGGACTAGTGTGGATGGGTCAGTATGGGCAGGTTGGGCCGAAGGGCCTGATTCCGTGCTGCATGAGTCTACATTCCAAAGATGTGCTTGGTTTGTAGGTTAATCGGCCTCTGTAAATAGTCCCTTCTGTGTAGGGTTGTGAGAATGGGATAACATAGAATTAGTGTGAATGGATGGTCGGCATTGAATCAGTGGTCCGAAGTGGGGCATTTTGGTCGGCATGGGCAAGTTGGGCTGAAGGGCCTGTTTCCATGCTGTACCTTTCAATCAATTCATTCCAACGCCGTCTTTATGAATCTACCGAAAACCCGGAGTTCTGCCAGCCAGAAGGACAAGGACAGCATGTGCGTGGGAATATCAGATTCCCCGATGATTCACACACTGGCACAGAATGTCTGAACACCTCAGTGAACAACAGTGGCGGAGTTCCTTCATCAGAAAGATTGCTGTGGTTGAGGGTTTGACTCACCACCATTTTCTCTGGGGGAATTAGATCCGGGCTATCAACGCTGGCCTTACCAACAACACCCACCATTCCTGGACAAGTGGTCACCTCTGTAACACAATCACCATTGCAGTGCATCTGATTGAAACCTGACTCCATTTGTACAGCTCTGCTCAGTGCCCTTTCCATGGTAACTCACTTACCAGATCCATTAGGTGGTGTGAAGTGTGCATCAAGTGGCCATGTGTGGGATTGTGATCTGTGTTCATAAGTTCATAGGTTCCAGGAACAGAATTAGGCCATTCAGCCCATCTGAATACTCCACCAGTCCACTCTGCCGTTCAATCATAGAAACATAGAAATTAGGTGCAGGAGTAGGCCATTCGGCCCTTCGAGACTGCACCGCCATTCAATATGATCATGACTGATCATCCAACTCAGTATCCTGTACCTGCCTTCTCTCCATACCCCCTGATCCCTTTAGCCACAAGGGCCACATCTAACTCCCTCTTAAATATAGCCAATGAACTGGCCTCAACTACCTTCTGTGGCAGAGAATTCCAGAGATTCACCACTCTCTGTGTGAAAAATGTTTTTCTCATCTCGATCCTAAAAGATTTCCCCCTTATCCTTAAACTGTGACCCCTTGTTCTGGACATCCCCAACATCATGGCTAATCTATCTTTCCCTCTCAACCCCATTATCCTGCCTTCCTCCCTTAACCCCTGATACCCATACTATTCAAGAATATGTTGATCTCTGCATGAAAATTATCCATCGACCTGACCTCCACAGCCATCTCTGGCAAGAATTCCACAGAATCACCACCCTCTGACGAAATAAATTCTTTCTGATCTCCTTTCTGAACGTACATCTTTTTATTCTCTGGCCTCAGCGACAAGGCAAAACACTGGCAGGATGAGATTCAAAGTGCTCATCCCTTGGTGCCTATTAACTATAAAATGCAAGCTTCTCAAGATCAGAGTGGTTAGGTTTGGCATGAATTTTTCTTGGCTGAACATTTTGTTTGGATATGCTCCACAGGGCTTTGCTATCTGATCCAAGGTCCGAATTTGAAACCAGTCCCGTAATTATATTTCATACAGAGTAACCAATGGCCCACGACACCATGCACCCAGGCACATGTATATACACACAAAACGCACTCTGCTCCTGCCCTCCAACACCCTTCCCCCCCCCGATAATGCTCGCAAAGATACATTCCTACTGACCTTTATTAACTTTAGTTTAGAGATACAGCGTGGAAACCGGCCCTGTAGATCACCGAGTCCGCGCCGACCAGCGATCCCCATACACTACTAACACTATCCTACACACTCGGGACAATTTACAATTCTTACCGAAGTCAATTAACCTACAAACCTCTACATCTTTGGAATATGGGAGGAAACCAGAGCTCCCGGAGAAAACCCACGCAGTCACGGGGAGAACGCAGAAACTCCGTTCTGCCAGCATCCGTCTCCGTACCGGATTGAACCCGGGTCTCTGGTGCTGGAAGGCAGCAACACTACCGCTAAAGATTATGCTTTCCATTTTAAAGATTTTCAGATCGGCATTGAATATGCAAGGAATGGAGGGATATGGATCATATGCAGGCAGAGGAGGTTAGTTGTTGCAATGTTAGTTAGTTGTTGCACTGTTGCAGGCGAGGATAAGCATAACTGCCTAGGGTTATCCAGGCACGCAAAGGAGAAACAGTTGGCTTTACGAGTAGCTGTAAGGAACTGGTTGTGGACACACGGGTGGGTGAGTAATGGTGGAAGTCATGGAGCAACACAGTACAGCAAAGGCCCTTCAGCCCACCATGTCCATACCAACAATCTAGTACCTATCTACTTCAACTCCATTTACCATTTTACACAGCCCTCGTGATTCTACCGCTCATCCACATGGTTCTTCAATGTTGTGAGAGTTCCTGCCTTCACCACCTCCTCAGGCACCGCTTTCCAGATCGCAGGTTGCAGCCACCCGCTTGGTGAAAGATTTATTCCTCAGATCCCATCTAACCCACTTATTCCTCACCTCAAACATATGCCCTCTGCCCCCCCCCCTCGCCCCTCTCCCCTGTGTCCCACCCATACTCACACCTATTTCTCCCTTCCCCATTGTAATGAGTTGAGTCAAACACATATCAAGATACAACACATGTTTATTAAATCTACATGTTTATTAAAGCAAGGATCTGCAGGACATTACATTTCCTAGCAGCTGCTCATACTAACTAGCGTAGGCAAGCTCTTGATAATATAAAGCACATACTAGACGGAGTCGCTACTAACAAGCATAATAATAATAATAATAATAATAATAAACTATTTCAGACTCAAGGTCCAGACAAGGGACAACATTATATAAAAAATGCATTGCATATTAAAAACATCCTAAAGTACATATTAAAATCTTTGTATATCACTTATAAAAGCATCATATAAATTATATATTTAAGAAAAACATAATACATGAATTAAAATCCAGAATAAAAGAATGATCAATGTCCTACAATGAGACTACTAGAATTGGCTGGTATGAAATAGCCAATCTACATCTTTCCTTGTAGGAACAAAAGAAGCATTAGTGGCGAATCAATATAGGTGGATTGTAATAACACATTCGGGAAAGTTTATACAATGACACAAAATCACCGTATCTGGTGGGTGGCCTGCAAACCCGTCCGGCCCGTGTGCGGTACGAATCCGTCTCACATCCTTTCACCGGAGGAAATACCAGGGAGGGAATTGGGGAAACGGCCGGCGAACATTCCTTACCCTGACTTCACGATTTGTAACTCTTCAATTTGTCTCACACTTACTACGTTAATCTCTGCCCTTTGTTCCAACCATCTGCCTATCAAATACACCCTCTCGCCTGTGTCCACCAAAGATCCTATAGCGAGCAAGATGGTCCACTCCTGCTAAATCCAATGGGCTGACGTGTAGCACGCAACAGAGCAGAACGTCGGTCATTTCTTCGGCCATTTCAGTAATCCCGACCCGACTTTGGTTATCCCTCTCGCAGGCTATTAAACCTGGCTCGGACAAAACTCTGATTATTAGCAACCACTTTCTGTTATTTGCACTACCAGTTTATTTATTCATGTGTGTATATATTTATATCATGGCTGCTCATGGCTCATAAATGCCTACTATTTTCTGTGTGCTTAAGCAAAGCAAGATTTCATTGTCCTATACAGGAACACATGACAATAAACTCACTTGAACTTGAATCAACGTTGCGGGGGAACAGTTTGTGTTAATAAATTATAATTCTGAAAATGAGGAGAAGATTTTTACCAAAGTACTTTGATTTTTGCGAGGATGTTTCCGTAACCGGCTTCCGTCTCCGCACTAGTATCTTTGCTCAGCTATGGGGTCTTTGGTGCGGAGACGGAAGCCGGTTACGGAAATGGGGCCGAAAATTACCCTTGAATCTGCCCGTGACCGTACTACGTCTTTTTCATCGAGTGGACTATCTTCCTCGCTATAGGATCTTTGGTGTCCACCTATTTCCTGCCTCGCTTTGTCCTGCCTCCCTTTTCCTCTCTCCCAGCTTTCCTTCCCTCCCCCTCCCCTCTACAATCAGTCTGAAGAAGGGCCCAGACCCGAGACGTCACCTGTCCATCTTCTCCAGAGATGCTGCTGAGTTACTCCAACACTTTGTGTCCTCTTGCCCTCTGGTCCTAGTCATCTCAGCCATAGGGGAGAAAGTTTCTTACTATCTAACCTGAGAATGCACCTGTCAATTTCATATGCTTTTGTCAGACTCCCTCAGCATCATCCATTTTGAAGGAAACAAACAAGGAATTTCCGGCCTCCCCTCGTATCTGAAACCTTCCAACCCCGGCAACATTCTGGTGAATCTCCTCTGCCCCCATTCCAAGGCATCTAGGGATCTGGGCGGTGAGACATCAAGTGATGAGCCATGGCTCCTCGGCCAGAGTTATGACCAGAGTTGCCAACTCTAGCTGCATTTATCTGCCCACCACAGGCACTGTAGATGGTGCTGGGAACAGCAGGGTTATATAGCTATCTCGTGGCTCCTTGAGCCTCCAGTCCATGGTACAAGGAAAGAGAAAGGAGATAGTATTACTAAAGCAATGAAAAAACTAAACTTATCTTTATTACAGGCTATTAGTGATAAAAAATATCGAAGGAGAGAAAGGTTATCGGAATGACAGCCAACATTCATCTGTCAGACAGGGAAATTACTTTAGGATAAAAGATGCAAAGTGCTGGAATAACTCATCAGGCTCGGCAGCATCTCTGGAGAACATGGATAGGCAACACTTTGGGTCGGGACCCTTCTTCAGACATTGTATGAAGTGGGGAAGAAAGCTGGAAGAGAGGAGGAGCAGGAAAAAGCCTGGCAGGTATTAGGTTGAAGATAGACCCAAACTACTGGAGTAACTCAGCGGGGCAGGCTTTGGAGAGAAGGAATGGGTGACGTTTTGGGTCGAGACCCTTCTTCAGAGTGACCTGAAATGAGAGAGGAGGGGTGTGGGAGAAGGGGGGATACTTGGAGGGAGGGGGGTTTCTATTGGGAAATCTCTTTACCTTCCAACAGGAGTATATAAAACATTAGTTAGACCACAGGTGGAATACTGTGTAGTTCTGGTCACCATCCCATGGGAAGGAACTGATTACACTGGGAATAGCCCAGAGATTAACCAGGACATTGTTTGGGATGTAGTATTCCACTATGAGGAGAGAGGAGATGGGAAGATACATTTTCCTTACAGTGGACAAGGCTGAAGGCATGACGTGATTAAGATATACACAATTATGAAGGGTATGGATTGGATAGATGGCGGAATATTTTCCTCTCAGCAGAGGTATCTGTAACAAGGAGGCAACACTTAAGGTAAAGGCCAGGGTGGTGAATCTGTGGAATTAATTGCCACGGAAGGCTATATAAATCCCATCCATTATTATTATTATTATTATATATTAAAGACGGAGAATGATAGATTCTTGATTAGTACGGGTATCAGGGGTTATGGGGAGAAGGCAGGAGAAGGGAAAGATAGATCAGACATGATTGAATGGCGGAGTAGACTTGATGGGCCGAATGGCCTAATTCTGCTCCTTTAATATTTTATGTGTCATTCCACAACTGTCACCGTATGTCATGTTGACACTTGTGGGCGGAGCACCAAGGCAAATTCCCTGCATGTGAATACTTGTCCAATAAACTTATTCATTCATTCATTCATTCATTCATTCATTCATTCATTCATTCATTCATAACTTATGAACTTACGAACATGATTTCTGCCTCTCCACATTTAGCCTCTATGTTAAAGTGCATTTTCTGACCAAGTTTTGGTTCTCTGCCCTACCATCTCCTTGC